>NC_081413.1:287602378-287909332 GCF_030272615.1 Cryptomeria japonica
TGTGCCTCCTATTTCTAAGTTTTTCAAGAAAGAAAGAAAGTTTACTCCTTTGAATGAATCATTGCATAGTATTATGAATAAGTTATTCGAACAAAATGTGCTTACTCTTCCTCCTATAAGGCAAATAGACTCTGCAAAGATTAATTCACCCTATTTTGATAACAAATCTTTTTGTCAATTTCATCGTCATCCTGGGCATGATACTGAAAAATGTTTTGCTTTAAAGGGTAAAATTCAAGATTTGATTGATAATAATACTATTTATGTTTCTGGAGTGAATGATAAAGGCAACACATCTGTAGCTCCTCCTAACCAAAATCTTCAGATTTTTACTGATCCATTACCTTCTCATACCTCTAATGCGATTGATACTATTGATTCCTCTGTCTCACCTGATGATCTTGTGTCCATGACTCCGAATGTGATTAAGTTGTAGAGCAGCAGAAAATCCCTAAAGAACCTTCCATCACCTTTGATTCTAGTGAAACTATCAGGGCACCTGATGGTCCTTTATATATAGTTGCAAAAGCCAAGAATACACCTTGCCGTGGAGTGCTTATTGATCCTTCTTGTATGGTTAATATCATTACTGAAGAATTTCTTTTTACTTTGCAATTGAATCAAGTGATCTATGATGAAACAAATGTGGTTGTGAAAATATTTGATGCATTTTCTTCTCCTGCAATTGGTTCTATTACATTACCTATTGAGGTCCATAACAAATCCCTTGATGTGGACTTTGCTATTATTCCATCATCCGAACAATTTCATGTGAAGCTAGGCTATCCTTGGCTATCTTCCATGAAAGCTATTGCTTCTCCTATTCATAAGTGTTTGAAATTTCCCCATAATGGTGAAGTTGTTACTGTCAATCATAGTCTCTTTAAACCAGCTGAAAGAACTTCTAGCATTCCTATTGATTACTTTTGGCCTAAACAATTCCAATCTCTTCCTCCGCGAAGTGATCATCTTTTCAAATCTTATCAAAAGTGGAAAAAAGATATGATTCTATCTCTAAGTGAACCTAGAACACCCAAACTTGACATTCCTATCATTCTTGAGAAGGAAGTTCTTCCTTTGAAAGATAAAACTAATGTCTTTCCTTAAGAAGATTCCCAACCCATCCCTATGGATGTGACTATGCTTCCTAAAAGTAGACCTATACCTCCTCGTCATAATGGGCTTGGTCTCCTTCCTAAACCAAATTTTCCTCCTTTATATGGAGCAGTTCCTCCTCCTTCCTCTTATGGAGAGAAGAGACCTTCCTCTTCTCCTATTGTTCAACCTAAGAGACCACAACCTAAACACCCAAGTGATAAGGATGAGAACATTCCTCCTCCTCAATCTTCTCAACTTCCTACTAAGACTAGACGAAATCGTTCTGCACGTGAACGCCGATGAAAGCGTCGTCTTAGAGCTCAGGCAACTACTTCTTAAACTTTTCAATCCCCAAAAACACCTTCTGCCAGTATTATTCCATTTTCTCCTCAGCCGAAGATTGAGCCGAAATCTCCTAAACATAAGATGCATGATGGCCTTGATCCTGTGTGAGTTAAAGATCCTATTTTTATAAATCTTGATGATGATATAGATGAAAATTTTATTCATGATGAAAATGTTACTCCTATTCATTTTGATAGTGAATATGAATATGTTGATGTTGATAACCATTTATCTAACAAATTTTCTAAAGCACTTATCCTAGCTCCTAGACAAAAACAACGTGGCTCGGAACATGAACATAGCCCTTGTTTGGATCTTGTGATAGCTCCATCTGCTGTGTTGGATGTTCCTCCTCTAGCGTGTTTCCTGCCTTCCCAAAATATTGATCAGCAAGATCGGGGGGTAGATGACGTGATAGACTAGTTCATTAGCATAGCAGACTCTCTCCTCCTCTCCTTTGTTACTTCTTCTATGTGTTATTCTCATTCTTCTATTTGTTGTCCTTAGTGTTGTCTACTTGAGGACAATGCAAAACATTGAGATCTCTTTTGGTCTCTCTCATGTTAACTCAAAAGACACATGTGTTCCCTTCTTCTAGGTGACCTTCCTTGATTGGGGAATGAAGAACAATTATGCATACATACATATGATATACATGAATTATCATACAGCATACTGACCCCGAGGAAAGTGAAGTCACCTCGTGCTTTGTGTTTTGTGTCTATTATCCTTGGGCTTATCTCACACTTTGGGGCTAAATCCTTGTGATAACGTGCTCCTTCTCATTTCTTATATGTATCACTACCTTAAAGCAATCACCCCCGGTGAGGCGTGTGCGATTGCTTTAACGTAGGGGGGCATACATCCCGTTCATATCTTTTCAAGATACTTGAAAATTTCTTAACAAATTTAGCTTTGCCTTGAAAATTTTTGATATCTTTCTTCCATGACTCATAGTGAGGGAACCTTACTACTAACAGTCATGGTTCTCCCTCGTGATCTTCCCTTTTACTTTGTCAATTGAAGTCATAAGATCCTTAGTCCACTGGGGGCTTGGTGTATCTTGCCTCCTTGATGTGGTGAAAGTTTTTCAATGTTGTTTCCTTGTACTTTACCGAAAGTATGAGTGTACGCTTATACTCCCGCTAAAGTGGGGGCTAAATGTAGCATCCTAAAATTGCAACACTTGCAATTTTGATTGCATTTGGGTCTTCACGATGGCGATGCAACACGGGACCTGAATGGAGACCCTGAAACTTGTTCATGACATCAAAAACTGCATTTTTCAGTACCTTGGCCTGATCCCTCCTTGCACCCTGCTGTCCCGAGAGGTGGGACCATGGCACCCAGTGCCCTGGTCCTTCAGGACTAGGGTGCCCAGTGCCCGGGTCCCCAGGACCATGGCGCCCAGCGCCCTGGTCCCTGGCCCTATTTTGGGCCCGGTCTCTTATGGGGCTTCGGGTCTTTAAGTTTGCAAATTGGAAAATAATGTTTCCTGGTCGGCCTAAGGTCGGGAAAATCAATTTATCAGCCCTAATTGACAAGTATATAAACTACATTTCCTCTCCCATTTGAGGAGGTCAAAAAAGAGGAAATAAGCAAGAGCAAGACGCGGAAGCAATATTCAAACATTCAAACATTTAAGCATTCAAGCATTCCTTCAAGCAATTGGGCATTCTAAGTCTCCATTCAAGGCTAAGTGTTGCATTCAAGACAAGGATTCAACCATTGAAGAGGAGATCACATACAACATACAACATGCTACATACATTACACCTTTGCATGTAAGAATACAAACATTCTTACAACAAGGTATCAGTACTTGTTTACATTACAAACATTTACATTTACAGCATTCTCATTTCTTGGTTAATTCCAAAACTGGGGTTTGACCTAAAGGCAAACCCCTCATCCCTAACCCCCCAATCGTCCTCTCTTTTCTGTGTGTAGGTTGCAGGTACGCGGTTGTAATTGAAGATCTAGATTCCTTGTGCAGAGATGAACAGATCCCCCTTCGTTTCGCAGATTTTTCGGAGGACAGTGTGCACCAAAATGTAAAGCGGAAAAATCGAACCCTAGTCGTTCTCCCCTCCCCAACTCCAAGGAGAGAGAAGGGAGAGTCACTAGGGTTGATGGTTTTCACTTAGGAGAGACTTTACATTCAAAAGAGGGGTTGAAACCCACAAGATCCAATCTCATGCAATGCAAGATTGGACTCTATATGAGTTTCAAGGGTTAAGACATCAAGGATACCCTCTTTTGTAAAGAATGTAGATAGAAAGATTGAACTAGGAATGCATGTAAAGTAGAAAATATTTGCTTATAAATAGAGATAGGGATATGGGATGAAGCTGCGGACCTGGAATTAGCAGTAAAATGTAGAGACGGTGCTGTTCTGTAAATTTGAGCGAAAGTTGACAGGACGATGGCGCCCGGCGTGCACACGGTCCTCCGAAAAATCCACGAAACGAAGGTGGATCTGTTCGTCTCTGCACAAGGATTCTAGATCTTCAATTATAGCCGCGTACCTGCAACCTACACACAGAAAAGAGAGGACGATTGGGGGGTTAGGGATGAGGGGTTTTCCTTTAGGTCAAACCCCAGTTTTGGAATTAACCAAGAAATTAGAATGTTGTAAATGTAAATGTTTGTAATGTAAACAAGTACTGATACCTTGTTGTAAGAATGTTTGTATTCTTACATGCGAAGGTGTAATGTATGTAGTATGTTGTATGTTGTATGTGATCTCCTCTTCAATGGTTGAATCCTTGTCTTGAATGCAACACTTAGCCTTGAATGGAGACTTAGAATGCTCAATTGCTTGAAGGAATTCTTGAATGCTTGAATGTTTGAATGCTTGAATATCGCTTCCACCTTTTTTCCATCTACCAAAATGGGAGAGGAAATGTAGTTTATATACTTGTCGATTAGGGTTGATAGACTGATTTTCTCGACCTTAGGCCGACCAGGAAACATTATTTTCCAATTTGCAAACTTAAAGACCCGATGCCCACAAGAGACCGGGCCCAAAATAGGGCCAGGGACCAGGGCGCTGGGCGCCATGGTCCCACCTCCCGGGATAGCAGGGTGCAAGGAGGATCAGGCCAGGGTGCTGAAAAATGTAGTTTTTGATGTCATGAACAAGTTTCAGGGTCTGCATCCAGGTTCAGTGTTGCGTCACCATCGTGAAGACCCAAATGCAGTCGAAATTGCAAGTGTCACAATTTTAGGATGCTACACTTTCCTCTTCATCATAGGCTTTAATTGTTATTTTCTTGACCAGATCAATGACATTTTCAAAAAATCCTAGTTATGTAAGAAGACTGTAAGTACAAATATTCAACCCTGCACCTCCATCTATCAAAACACATTTGACTCTATGTTTATGGATAATGGATTCAATGTGCAATGGCTGGTTATGTGGATGATTTAGGCAGTTGTCATCTTCTTTAGAGAAGTTCAAATAGTGAGGTGAAGTTAGATGACCCACCATAGACTGAAACCAATTGATATCTAAATCTTTTGGAACATTAGTGGTGAGCAAGGCATTGTCCAAGATTTCTTTGTGAGGAGAAGAGATTTTTAGCAATTCAAAGATGGAAATTTGAGCATTTTTCTTTTTCAACTGTTCAACAATGCTATATCCAGAGGATGATGATGAAGTTACCCTTTTAAATTTATCAAATGTTGATTCTTTTTGTTTGTTTGATGAGGCTGGTAGGTTTGGCATTGTTTGAGCACAAATTTAAGAACTAGCTCCTTGGAGAGTTACTTTATTTTGAGAATGGGTCATAGCCTTTGCATATCATGATTCATTTAGTTTATCTTGGATCATGATCACATTGCAATATTTAGATTGGGAAGGCTCAATCATGTTGATGACATTGTCATTGTTGGTATAAGTATAATTTACTTTGGCACCTCCTTTGGTCTTTAAGGAATCACCTTGTTCATAAACAGGTAAGGGGTCTTTAAAAGCTTTATGATCAGAATTTGTCAGGTGATTCCCAACAATAATTTTACCAGTGTCTATGAGATCTTGAATCTCATGCTTGAGCTTCATGCATTTGTTTGTGTTATGACCTTTATTCTGATGGTAGTTGTAGTATTCATTTTCTCTCCACCATTTTGGTTTGACTTCTGGATCATATGGCCTAAAATTATCTGGTAACATTATCAAGTTGTTTTCCAATAGAGTTTTGAAAGTGGATTCATATGATTCTTCCAGAGGAGTGAATTCGCGTCTAGGTTTTGAAAGCCAAGGTTTCTCTTTGAACCACTCTTTTGCTTTCTTTGGAGGATTTTTTGTTGTGGTTTCAGCTACTTTGAGTGCTTGTGTGCCACTAGCCAAGTTAAATATCATGGGCTTTGAGTTGGTTTTAATGGTGTCTACTACTCCGTCATTAACAACGTTCTCATTGTTGTCTTTGTCATACTTCCAATACTTGTTCTTCTCTTTAGAGCTAGATCTTGGTTGTGTTTCTTTCCAAGGTGTGATATCTCCTTTCTTTATAAGCACATCTTCCATTTGGATAGCATTATCTACCATTTTGTTAAATGATGGGTGTACTTGCATTTGGATACTATATTTCAATTTAGGGATTAGTTTGTTGATGAATATATCCATTTTCTCAACATCTGGGATAGGTCATGAATACCTAGAGAACATCTTTCTCCAACATTGGAGGAAAGTGAGAAAAGGCTCCCCTATTTTCTATTTGGTATTACAAAGTTTGATCATAGTAATAGGATGTTGAATATTGTAGGAGTGTTGTTGTAAAAATAGTTGGATTAGTTCTTCAAAAAAATTTATCCCCTTAGGTAGACTTGAGAACCATTCCATAACTTGTCCTCCCAAATTCCTCATAAAAAGGTGCATGAGATACATTTGATCGTGCATGAACTCCATGCAGGTAGCACAAAATTCTCTGACATGATCCTGAGGATCTGAGGTACCATCATATTTGTCAAATTTTGGAATCTCAAATCGTGAAGGGAATGGAGGCATGTTTTTGTTTTTGTCAAATGGAAATGGGCATATTGTCTCCAGAGAATATTATTTTGGGGACTTATCCTTGTTTTTCAGTTCTGTGATCTCAGTCTGCAAGGCTTGTAAATGTCTGTGTACCATTATTATAGGTGATTCTTCCTTTTTAGTAATGAGAGTCTGAACATCATATCCAGTAGGAAGTTTGGTGCCTTGTTTTGCTAGTTCTAGAAAATAGTCTTCTTTTTCTCTAGCCATGATAGCCTTCATCATTTTTCAAAAATCTTTATCCTTTTGACATTTATGAATATCTTTTTCTGGAGGTTCAGATTCTTCATCTTCACTTGATGAGGAATCATTATCGGTTTCATGGATACAAAGGTTGTCTTCGTCATTTTGTTCTGTTCTAGGTATAGTGGGAGATAAAGGTTCATCATAAACTGGTATCTCTGATGATGAAGGTTTTAGTTAGGGGATCCTCTCTGTAAAATGGATTATCTTTATATGAAAAGGGTTTCCCTTTCCCTTTGGCATCTTTCTTATGAGAATTCCTGGTTTGAATAGGCATTTTTATTGATTGGTGTGACCTAAAGTTGTTTGTGATGCAGAAGTCAAGATCAAATTCAGAGCTAGTTGTTCTAGTTAACGCATTTTTTGAGAGAAGCAATTAAGATTTAGTCTAGTTTCAGGAACAATCTATCCTATATAAGACATTTATCTAAGTTGATCCAAGAGAAGTTACTAAGACTCAGTCTAGTTTCAGGAAAGATCTATCCTATATAAGATGTTATCTAAGTGACTTAGGTTTGATATGTAGCTAATTGAACTAGCTGAAAGATGATCGACAAAATCATGCAACACAAATGGTAGAGGTACACTGTTTTGATCTGTTTATGCTCAGGATGATGATAACTAGTTTTATGCTCGCTGTAGACTGTTTTAGGAAATTTTTTATTGTTATGGACTGACAAAATTAGATATTCGTACGACAGGTTTAGCAGGACCAGATGATAATTCAATAGTTTTAGGATGACAACAAAAGTGTTTCGTACAAGTTGCTGCCTAGTACCGTACACTAGATGGGTATGTCTAGAACGACAGACTATTCAATGTAATGTTTTATCATACAACGCAAGAGTAAAGCTCAGACGATAATTCTTAGAAGTGGACAATGGACAATTAGGATTCGTATGACACATGATTGAAGATAAAATGATAGACTGTTAGGACTGATGAAGTTTCGTATGACACAGAATATGAACTAGGATGATAAATTAGAAGACTTGTATGATTGTTTGCTAGACAGAGGTAAAATTCTAAGTTTTCAATGACTGAGTATGACCAGATTTGAGATGGACTAAGTTTTTTATCATTGACTGATGATGAGCAGTTTAGAGATAGACTGAGTTTTTGACAGCTAAGGTATACTAGTTTGTGACATGGATAGAGTTTTGACTAGGATAGAGTAGTTTTGGATAGAGTTTCAACTAGGATAGACTAGTTTTGGATAGAGTTTTGAATTAGGATAGACTAGCTTTGGACAGAGTTTCGATTGGGATAGACTAGTTTTGGAGAGAGTTTTGACTTAGGATAGACTAGCTTTGGACAGAATTTTGACTGGGATAAACTAGTTTTGGATGGAGTTTCAACTTAGGATAGACTAGCTTTGGACAGAGTTTTGATTGGGATAGACTAGTTTTGGACACAGACAAAGTTTTTGA
This sequence comes from Cryptomeria japonica, assembly GCF_030272615.1. Lineage (NCBI taxonomy): Eukaryota > Viridiplantae > Streptophyta > Pinopsida > Cupressales > Cupressaceae > Cryptomeria > Cryptomeria japonica. Next base: position 287,610,530 of record NC_081413.1, read on the forward strand.
TCACTGAGTTGTTTCTTTTTTTCTCCAATTTTGGTATTTCAGTTTCAATTTTAGGGATGAAAACATGGAAGACATGTAATATGAATAATAAATCCAATCACAACATGCAAACCCTACGAAAATTGGTGAGAGAAGAAAACCTTTGCATGTAGACTCAGGTACACACCCAATAGCTAATTAGAATACGGTCGCTGAGTCTCATGCAATGGATTCTCAATGCCATATTAGTTGACTCCAAACACTAATGGGGGCATGAAATGACAAGTATCTTGGGAGAGTTACTATCTCTCTTGCACAAAAATTATCCCCCCTTTTGGAGGTGAACCGGGTAGCTTCTAATTTTAATTGGAACTAGTAAGGGGTTCGTTTGGCACATCAAGGTATAAACTCAATTAAGCGATCTCCCAGCCTTGAAAACCAAGGTTTAATATACCTGAAGGTACTGAGGAGAGCTATTCCCGAGCACTGTCATTTACTTGATTTTCATCAAATTATGTTTATTTTATAGTGGGTTGGAGTACTTGGTGTTTAGCCATTCCCACTTGGGTCGTTCCCCTCTCACTGACCGTAATGGCTTTAAGAGTTATTAGCTCCTTGGGAGGGCAAGCCCGCTAAAGATGTACAAATCTCAAAGTTAAAGAAAACACCTCAAGGGTCTAGATTTCTGATAGTCTATACAAACAAGAGCATACTCTCCTACCTCTTAGAATTTACTTAAAACATGAAATACAGATTTGTTCTTTAACCAGATAACAAGTTAGGTGCCTAAAAATGAATTTAAAGAATACACGATGTTTGGTTGATTCTTCTCAAGCAACCTGCAAAGATAATGAATCAGTAGTCATATTGTCTTTGTGCGACAAGCATATTCTTCAACAAGTGTTCTACAAAAAATAGATTAGGTTGTGAAAATTTCTCAGATAAACAGATAACCAGCCAGGGTTAGTGTCAGTATAATCAATAGAAAATTAAAAGAATGAAATTTGCTTTTTAACTAGGAAAATATAGAATCGTATGACAATTCCTACCAGATCGTATGACACCTATAGTTTGTCATTCGAGTGTATGGGAAATGTCATACAACAATTCGCAGAAACTGTACAAACGAAAATCCGAAGTCAAAATCTGAAAAAAAATAAATAAATAAACAGTGAGTCTTGGAGGCCAAAAAAAAGTAGTCTTCTGCCCCATGGTGGGCGCTAGAAATGTGTGTGTGAAAAAGTGAAATAAGGTCTAGTAGCTATAGGCACAACACTTCAATTAAGTCATTACATGTATGGTTAGTAAATCAATAATCAATAAATAATAAACCATAACAAAGCGACTAATTGCCTTCTAAAAGAAGCGAGTATAAGATTGCTCTTAGATTTTTATAAGCAATACCAGTGACTAGACTACACCAAGATGAAGTATTTAATCTATATAAGCATAATATTAAACTATATGGATGCAAGATGGATGAATAACTCAAGCAATAATGATTCAAGCAATGTGGATTCAAGCAATAATGAATAAACTAAATATGCAATAAAACTAAACTAAGATGCAATAATCTCAAAAAAAGCAAGCACAATATCTCCAATGACTCCAAAGCAAAATCAGCATAATAATAATCTCCAAGGTGTTTCTCAAGTATGTCTAGGGTGATTTGAATGAGAGATGAAGGCTGAATTTATAATAATTCACAAGAGAGATCAAGAAAAAGCACAATTTAGAATTAATTGAAATAATTGAGAAATCAGGTTCAGTTAACCTTGAGATAGATTCCAATTATAGTTTAACTGAAATGCATTCAAATAAGAAGTTCAAGTTGCATTAGAAATAAGAATTAATTAATTCCATGCATTTGTGATAAAAATAGATAATTCTTTGATTTATTCAAGCAAAAAGTATTTTCAATGCAACTGAACTTCTTTTTCTCAAAAGCTTGGAGTTCCAATTTTAGAGAATGGTTAATAATTCAATTAATTGTTTTTTTGATTTCAAGTTCTCAATTTTCTCTCTCAATTTAATTCTTTTATTTTATTTTTAATTTAACTCTTGCTTTGTGATTAATTCCTCTTTTGTAATAAATTAATTCCTTTTTTTGCATGATTAAATGGCAAATTTATTAATTAATTAAATATGCTAGGATATTTAATAAATTAAATAGGATAATTGATTAAAATGATATTCTTGGAATGATTCAATTAATTAAATAAATATTTAATTAATATTAAGTAATTGATTTGCCATGTAACATTTGATGATTAAAGAATCAAATAATGTGCTCAAGATTGATTTAATTGCCTTTGGTTAGGACCTTGGTGATGTTGTCGAGATTAGGGGCCCATGGTTTAAATGACCAATTTTAGGGTATTACAAATACTGCCTGTTTTACGCAAGCAACTCTCAAGTCATCTTGGTTCAATTATACCTTGATGCTTGTGCTAACTTTCCATATCAAAATCCAGGAAAGTAGTGCTCAGGTCATCATGGTTTAATTATGCCATCAATGTTTGCACTCACTTCCCACATTTTAAAAAATCTCAATGATGACAAAATAGAATAACCCAGTGATTGGTCCGATTGTAGCTTTGCATTTTTATTTGCATTTAGCTTGCATCTCATTCTTGCATGGGATCCCGCATGCTCATTTTATCCAAGGTTAAATCTATTGCAGGAATCATCAAGGTATCATCATAAGTGTGTACACAATCAAACTGATGACGCATATATGAATCTCCCTACAACTTGATATCAACCTTATCAATTCTATCAATCGATCGCATCTAAATTGATTACATCATGTCTTATACAGGATGTATCTTTCCTTGAACCAGACATTCTGATCAAGTCGTATATAGGATATATCATTCCTAAAACCAGATGCTTTGATCATCTTTGTCTTATACAGGAGGTGCCATTCCTGAAACCAAACTAAATCTTGATCTTATCAATCTAATCAATCAAAATTTATCAATAATCAAGAACCACATAACCATGATCATAGAACTCGCATTTTCATCAACCACAGTTGCAGAAATCAAATTATTTATAAACGGGATATCAATTTCGCAAAAAAATCACACTCCAAAAAATCAATTATCTCAATTAATCTCCCGAGGGGGTATGATCGTACTACAATTTATCAATCAATGTCTGGGGCATCCTATCAAACCAATATCATCATCAAAATGAGATTATTCTTTGAATCAATGCGTCATCACACCTTGCTTCAAAGAGGGGCAAAATGTATAACCTAAAAATGGTCTGAAGATAATTAATTAAATAAGAAATTATTTAATTAATCCCCCTCCCTAATTTAATTGAATTCATTAGCAATTTGATTAAATTCTCCCTTTCATCTACTTATTAATAAATCTAAGGATTTATTCATTAAGTTCATTCCATGGTCTCCTTTGATTAATTAATTCAAATTAATTAATCCTCCCCCCATTTCAATCAATTCTTCTAATTCTCTAATTAATTAAAACAAATCAATTTATGAGTTGTTGAAAATTAATTAGTCTTTTCCTATTATTTGAATTTTTAAATTCAAATTACCCACATGCTTACTAACTTTTAACCACCAAACCTACCCATCCCTCTAACCCTTACCCATTTCACCTAACCTTGGGTTTGCCTAACCCTATCCTATCTTGCACATTTTAACCTCCTTATCCTAACCTCTTATGGTGTGGATATTCTTCCCTTGAGACATGTGGCACTTTGGCCACATGTCTCCTCCCTTGGACACTTGCCCTCTCATGAGCAAGGCTCCTTGATGTTGGCATTTTGGCACTAAGTTGTCATCGATGTCAACCGGCATGATGGATATCCACATAAGGGTGAGCATAAAGAATGAAGGTCTATCTGTAAAGTACAAACCAGTCTGAAGGATGGTTGCTTGTTTATGATGAAGAGGCAGAATGTTAAAAGTTGTCTCACACCATTGAAGGTGAAGATGTGCAACCGGTACAGGATGCTCTACCAGTTAATAGAAGAAGAACACTCTACTGGCAAAGGGTTTTACTGGTAAGTGTTTTCTAGACCGACTGCGTGTTGGTAGGCTGTGTCTTGATTGGTGTGATGCCATATGTAGCTGAGGTGGCAAGTGTGTTGTGGTTTATGAAGCCTCATCGATATGGTTGATGAAATAGATAATCACAATTAATGAAGGGGCCATAAATCATGGGATTGCATCAGCCTGATTGCGGCTATAGGAATAAGGAATGACAAATGAAGATCAAGGAGCAGTTGGCACTTGAATCAATGCAAAGGAAACTTTAGAAATACTTTATGTGTCGTCTGACTTCATGGTAGAAGATCTGATTCATGATTACCACTTCGAGGAAAATGTGCATTGGATAATGGAAACTATGTACAAGAATAGTCTTCAAGGACAGGTGATTGATCCAAGATAGGTGGGATTGGATCTCATGAAGATTGTGTCGAAAAAAGGAAACCCTTATCACTCAGGCTTTTGAATTGCATTTTGGTGGGAAATCACTGGATAAGTGATGAAAGCTCCAGATAGAAAAGGTTGTTGATGTTGTGAAGATTGTGGAGTGGAGATAAGTGAGAGGGAGCAAGGAGAAAACTTTAGAAGGTGATCTGAGCAAGTTGTAGTGTGAGAGAGCAAGCAAACCGGTGAGAGGATTCTATTGGCAATATCATAGTCTGGAAGTTGAGCCTAATCGAGAAGGTGTGGCAAAGCAGGTAGCATCCTAGTGTGAAATAGTGTGTTGAAAGAATGTGTGTGAAAGGGAGAGAAAGATAATAGAGGTTGAGAAATAGAGACACCGAACTCACAATCGACAGTGTGAGTTCTAGTGGAGGAGAAAAGACTATAAATCGGCAGAGAGTTATTTGATTCAAGACTTGCAAAATTCATTTGCAACAAGAAGCCTTAACTGTATTCAAATAGTATTTCATTATACATTGCCAAGTTGAAGCTTGGTGCAGGGGTTGGTGCCCTAAAAGTGCAGGGGTTGGTACTCCTTGGGTTGGTGCCCAAAATATTTGTAAGTCTGTGTTTTACCGGTGAGGCTAGATTGGAGAAGTAGTCTCTAGCAACTCTTCTCACCGATTTTTTTCTCATATTGGGTTTTCCTCATAAATATGGTGTTTTTAGTTTCTTGTGTGTGAATGATCTCATTGGTTTTCTCTCTTGCATTACCGGTATGACTGTTTAGTGGTTAAGTAAATAGTTTATTGTCTGAAGTTAGATCGGTAAGAAGAAAAATTTAGGAACCACTGATTCACCCCCCTCTCAGTGGTATTTTGTGTCCAACAATTGGTATTAGAGCCAAGGTTCTCAGTCATCTCTAAACCTTGGGTAGATTTTGGACCTTGAGCACAATGGAAAGAAGTGAGTTTGCTTCCTCAAAAGCCCCCATGTTTGATGGATCCAATTATGCTTTCTAGAGCAGAAGAATGGAGACCTATATTTCATCTCTTGGATTTGATGTGTGGATGTCAGTCAAGAATGGGTATGTTGTCCCTAATACTCCTCCCTTTGACCTGAATGCAAAAAAGGAGTATGAGAATAATGCAAAGGCAAAACATGCCATCTTGAGTGGATTGTCCGATAATGAATTTGTCAAAGTCATGCACTGTGTTTTAGCAAAGGAGACATGGGACAAATTGCAGAGGTTGTTTGAGGGAGATGCAAAGGTCAAGGAAGCCAAGCTACAAACACTAAGGAGCCAACTTGAAAGCATAAAAATGAAAGATGATGAAAAGATTGCAAACTATCTTCACAGATTTGATGAAACTATGAATACTATTAGAGGACTTGGAGAAGAGATTGCAGATGAGATTCTTGTCAAAACTTAGATCTCTCACTCCCAAATATGATACTAAGGTGTCAGCTATGGAAGAATCCAAGGATCTGAAGACTTTTACAATGGATGAACTATTTGGCTCCCTGACAACCTATGAGATGAGAACAACCGGTGAGACTTCCTCAAGGAAAGAAGTAGCTTTCAACATCACCAAAAAGAGCAAAGAAGTTGTTACTCAAAGAATCTAGTGAAGACTCTGATGCTAAAGTAGAAAAATTTGTCAGGAAGCTCAAAAGAGGATCCAACCAGTACAAAGGAAAGCTACCACTTAAATGCTTTAACCGTGGGAAGGTAGGACACTTCACTGCAAGTTGTCCTCACAAAGAAACCAGTGGAGATGATTCAAGAGAGTTCAAAAGATCTGCCAGCAAAGATAGAGAAAGGAATGACTATCAACAGGGAAGAAGAGGCTACCAGAACCTAAATACCCTATATACCATTGAGGATGACACAACAGATGATGAAGATGCATCAAAAGATGATGACCATGAAAATGACAGAAAAGTAAATCTTTTCATGGCACTTGATAGACCTGTTGATGAAGATGAGGAAGAAGAGGATATTGAGGATGAAGTGGATTCAGAGAGTGAACTTATCAGTGCACTTGAAGAATTGAGTAAAATAAGAAGAGAACCCAAGAGGGTTAAGCTTGTTGCAATAGATGAACAAGATCTGTTGAAGCAGTCTCTAGAAGAGTCTAGTCAAATCATATCTGACTTGAAGTTGTAGCTGGAAGAAACTAAGAGGATCGATGAAGCTACAACCCTTGATTTGACAAAGAAAGAAAAGAAACATCAAGAGCTGGAAGGAGAAATAATAAAGCTCAGAAAGGAGATTGAAGAAATCAAGGAAGAAATAAAAATAAGAAGTATGAAGGCTGCATTGAGGCTTTGGATAAGATGTTGAGCAAGAAAAAGAAATCCAAAGACACAGGTGGCTTAGTCTTTGAAGTTGGTGAAGGTTCAACCCACAAAGGTAAATCTGACAAAGAGATAATGTTCACTTCTTCAATTGAAGGTGAAGAAAAGAAGACATTCACTATAGGCAAGGATACCAGAAAAAAGACATGCAGATGTTGTTGGAAATCGACATCCAAACCGATATGCAGAAATGAACCGGAGGCCACATTTCATGCATAAATATGCAGACCCAAGGAGGAATGCCAAAATTGACCGAGAAGGATTCACTAGATTCAACAACATGAATGGAAGACCCCCAATGAGGCAATTCCATTCAGGACCAAGATAGCCCAACCGGTATGTATCATACTTTCATGGTTATTGTTACCGGTGTAATAAATTTGGGCACATAATAGCTAACTGTAGGTTAAACAATAAGCCTTCTATGAATTATGAAAGAAGAAATTCATTTAATGCACTCTGGGATATGAATGTTGTCTTCTATCAGTGCAATGGATATGGACATAAGATTTTTGATTGTAGGAAGAACAAAACGATACCCTACAATAATTTTAAGGATGTTCCCTTTAATGAAAATATAAAATGCTATAATTGTCAAGAATTTGGACACATAGCAAAGTTATGCAAAAACAAGAAGATCAAGCAAATGAAGAAAAATCTAGATCATGAACTGGTAACTGAACCTGAGCTGAATATAGCAGCTGACAAGAAGAAGGAAATCAAACCAGATTGGGTTGAGAAAGAAAAGGAAAAGGTAGAATCAAGTCTCATAGTGTAGACTGCCTTGCATGCTAAAAGGAAAAATCTATGGGTGGTAGATAGTGGTTGCTAAAACCATATGACTGCTGATAAAAGGAAATTCATTAAACTTGAAGATTGGAATGGTGGATCGATAAGGTTTGGAGCCAATTCCTCCATCAAAATAAAGGGAAAAGGAACACTAAGAATTGATGGAAAACTAAAGGCACATGATGTATATTATGTGGAAGGCCTCAAATATAATCTGCTAAGTGTGAGTCAAATGTGTGACAAAGGTTACAAATTCACCTTTGACTCAACAAGATGCCAGATAAAGAAAGACAATACTGGTAAAGTTGTGGTAGAAGGAAAGAAAATTGATGGAAATGTTTATAATCTAAAGGAATGCTATGAGTCCCAATGTATGTTAGGACAAGTAGATGAAATTTGGTTGTGGCACGGAAGATTAGGCCACATAAATTTTAATAACCTAGTTACAGTAAGCAAAAAGGAGTGTGTGAGGAATATTCCACTAATCACTAGAATATCTCAATGGTTTTTTTTACTTTGTAACCAAGGGATAACTTAACTAATAATTCTTGGAGTTTGGGTACAATAGCTCATCTTAATAAGATAAGAAAAGGTTATGATGGCCCCTCTGCCTTGCCTAGTGGTAGCAATCTGGGATAGGTTTGGGAAGACCTTGGTAACCTAGTTAAGCTAATCTCCCTTACTCTATAGAGGTTGAGATGGCTCTGCGTGTGCATCTAAGATGGTCGATACAAGTGCCCAGTGTTAGAATCAATGACAGTCCCAAAGACACTGAGAGGGGGGGTGAATCAGTGTCTAACCGATTAGGAGAATATTTAAACTTATTAAGAATTTTGTATCCCAAAACATTGTATCGGTAAATGATAATTAATGTAGCAAATAAGAATAACAGAGACAACATAGAGAACACAACATAACACAAGATGTTTAATGAGGAAACCTACTATGGGAAAAACCTCGGTGAGATTTGTGACCCACAATATTCACTCACTGTCCATTGAATAAATATTACTTACAATGAGGGGCCTCCACATGCAGGAAGGCTAGCAGCCTAGAGCTCACTGCTCAAATACAAAATGAAAGTCTCGCTGACTTACAAAGTGGATTATCAAAATCCAATACAATGTACTGCTTTAGATCAACATCAACTATGCCAGGTTTAGTACCGGTTTAAGCTCAGTCTACAACCAAAACCTTCACTGTCAAATATGTCACCTTATACAAAAATATCATCTATCCTTTTTCTCCCTTCATCAAAATTACCTATAAGATCTCATACATATATGAGTCTTTTACAATATGCCATGTCGGATTTTACAAGAGATAATTACATTATAAAAAAATAAATAAAAGTTCATTCAATGTCGGCTTGAGTTCCGGTATGCATTGTTGCCACTGTCGGTGTGTGTAGAAGTCTATTGCTAGTACTGGTAACTATCGGTGGGTTGCCAGGTGATTGCTAGTTTGTTGCCATCAATGACAACATCAACTAATCTCATAAGAGTGTAGAATGCCAACAAGCTCCCCCTTTGGCATTGATGGCAACACTCATGAGAAAAATCCAAAAAATATTCCAAAACCAGAAGTCCAAAAAGTTTTCAAAAAGATGTCCTCCCCCTGAGCAAATGATCTCCTTTGAATAAGCATATTTCTCTCCACTACTCCCCCTTTGACATCAATGACAAAGGTTGTCAAAAATAGTCAAACAAGTGCAAAAATTTCACCTCAAAGTCTGTAATTGGTTGGTTACAATCTGAAAATATCTACCAAAACTAGATTTAGACTTTGCATAAACCTTTTGTTGTCATTCAAGGTTGCCTCAGTCTATTGGATTGTATTGGTGAGATAATTCATGTGATCTTCTGGTGATCTCTCTCCTTGAAGTAATGCCTTAGATATTTCTATTCTCTAAGAAATAAGATTGTCCAACTTGCGACCAAGCTTATTTTTAAGTTCACAAGTAGTAGACCTTATCCTTGCCTTTTCTTTCTCAAGTTTCTCTAATTTTTCTTCAAAACTTGCCATTTCCTGCTCAAAAACTATTATGTGTTCGGATGAGCCTATTATGTTATCAACTATGCCATCAATTTCTTTCTTTGTTTTACTGATCTCCTTATCTATGTCCTCTATCAGAAGGTGAGGTTTGCATGTTTCCCTGTATAGCTCTTTGTACTCCAAAATTGTAGAGTTCAGTGCCAGTAATAATGTATTCAGGTGTTTTGTACACTTCTTTATGGTGTCATCAAAGAATTTGTCCTTCTCTTTTTCAACTCTCTCCTTTATTGTGCCCTCTTTCACTTTGTCAATGGTTATTACATTGTCAGCAATAATTTGGACAATGTGTCCAATTTACCTAAAGAATCCCTAATATTGTCTATGTTACAATTTGGTGCAATCAATTTAAGAATAGGTACAGTGTTATCAATTGCCTTGCAGGCCAATGCATTGCAATCCGTTATCTTTTTTATTGAATCCAAAAGTACCTTTGTAACATTGGTAGGTCTGAATTCACTTACTGATGTGCCAAATATCTAACCAATTACCTTTATTACCTCTATATTTTCATCAGTTGTAACCATTTTACTTGCATTTTCCTTCGGTGGATCAGTCTGGGTTTGTATCTCAACCTGCATAGGTTTCTCAGACTATTTTGATGTCTCAATGATTGTCAGTTTCTCTATTTCAGTGTGTACCTCTGCCTCATATTGTTTTCCTAATAGTTCAATTGTTGATATCTCTGTCTCTGGTGGCCCTATGCCAGCATCTATACCTTCAGTAAGTTTTTCAGTTTCTGACGGTTGCTCTGTATGGGTTGGGATCTCAACTTCAACAATTTCTACCAGTTTCTCGGTTGTGTTGCCACTATCAATATTGTCTTCCTTAACCTCTGAATTATCCTTGTCCACAACAATATTTACTTCCTGAGTATCCACATTCATGGTAAAGAGTATCTCAGATTCAGGATTGGTGTCATCATGTGTAACACCTTCAGTGTCAATAACTAGTGGATCATCTGTGTGTACTGGTGGAGTATCAAAAGGTGGTGGCAGTAGATTGTCAGTAATCTTGATATTTGGAATTCCACCAATCTTTCCTTTGCCCTTGTCCTTGTCCTTCTGATACACTTTAAATGTCTTTTTCGATTGGTTCATTTCCTCTTGTTTTTCCTTCTCCACAAAAAAATATATCCCAATTATCTGCAGTCTCATCTGCAATCTCTTTTACTCTTCCTACCATTAAGCTTACTTGCCGGTATCCATTGGCAAAAATGGATCAGTTAGCCTCAGAAATCAGTTCATCGATTTCTTCTTTTGAATTAATAGGATGTATAGCTATAATTTTTTCAACTTTCAATTTCTTGTCTAATTCCATCACTGCTATCCTTTTTGCTTCCAATCTTCTATACAGTTCATTTGGTAAATCATCCACAACTTCAATTAAAACCTTTTTATATATGTCCAAGTGTAGAATTATACTGTTCTCAATGCTTTCCTTGTCAAAATCATTAAATGTGTTATACAGTTTGTGTACATTAGCCAAATTTCCATCATTAGTTATTACATTCAAAGAAGGGGTAACCGGTTGTTGTTTCTTCTTTGGTGTGAGTTTCTTGGGTGGTCCCCTTACTACCTTTTGTTTCTTTCTCGGAGTCCTTGCACTCTTAGGTGAAGGAGAGGGTACCAGTGAAGGTTTTCTCTTCCTCCTTTCAACTCTTTTAAACTCTTCTAGTTTCTCACTGTCAGTTCCAGAAGATGTGTCAACCAGTGAAATATGTGCCTCCGGTTGAAGTCCTTCAAGCTCACTAGATGATATGCCACTAATGTTCATGACATTTTCTTTGATTTCCTTCACATTCTTAGAAGCGTCTCTAATTTTTTTTTCTCTTTTCTTCCTTTTCTTCAACAAATTTACATCTCCTTCAATAGTCTCAGCACTACCAAAAACTTTTTCTGATGTTTCTCTTGGTGCTTCCAGTAAAGCTTTAGCATATGTCTCCAAAATGGTAAGATCTACTTCATATCCCATTTAGGTGACCTAGATAGTCCTAGGGAGTACTGCCTCCATCCATGTCTCATCTCTTTTGATAACAAAATAGATCTCTTTGTTATATTTGTCTACTACACTCTATGGTAGCCTTTCTCTAGTTCTCATTTTAGCTTGGAAGGTTTTGAAGTAGTCTGTTATGTTTTTGTCTCTAGCAATTCCCATGTTAGTAAAAGCTTCCTGTAGTTGCTTTCCTACCGATATATCATATCCAAAGTCTTTAGGTCCTGTACCGGGGATCTCTTTAGTGAAATACATCATTAAACATACCACAAGATTTCCAAAGCGAAATGTGCCTTTCTTATCTCCTTTGATCTTTTTCAAATTGTCAATAAGCTCATCTTTTAGCCATTCACACACATTTATCACTACATTGTAATTTATCATCTCATAAGCACTCTGTATATAGAGACTAGAAACATAGTTGAGTCCGTTGGTATGTGTGGCCTTATAACCTAGCATGATACTTACAAATCTCACATTGATGTCCTTAATATCATTCACTCTCAGTGATCTATTATCAGATGTTGCTCTAGTTATGCTTATCACTTTGTTGTTGGGAATCTTATTTGTTTTATCAGGTCTGCTATCGGTTGAGGGTAAACTAGTCACTGCCCTAATTTCTTGCCGGGTTATTTTGAAAACAAAATCCAACCATAAGAATTCTCCATGTGCTCTACTCAATACAATCCTTACTACTTCCTCTGAAAATTGAGGGATATTCAGAATTTCCACAAAACCTAGAGTTTCCACAATGTTATGTTCGGGTTTAACAGCACCATGTTCATCACAAATTAATTTTGTAAACATTTTCATTAGTTCCTCATAACCTAGTTCTTCTATATTGCAATGTATATAAATCCTAGGGTCTTCTACAAATGCTACACCTTTAGGAATTTTTTAAAATGCCCCTACAGAGTCATCTTGCTTAGCAATTTTAGGAATTATCTTAGACATGGGCCTAGGACGTTTCAAATTTTCCACAATGGTAGGGTTCGGAATAAACTCGGAAGCAGAAGAAGAAGCCATTGAAAAATACCTTTTACTGCTTGAAAATATTCCGAATGCCTAAAGAAATCACTTCACACCTTTGCCTTGAATACCTTCACTCGGTTTTCACGCTCTCTGCTAATTTGAATGTTCGGTGAGTCAAAAATGAGGTAAATTAGCTGATTTATAATGATATTTCTTCCACCAACTACATTAAATGCTCACTAGTTAAGTGAAAACTTAACACATCTATCGGTAAGGAATAAATCTATCTTCTCACCATCAACTGAGGGTAATCTGCATGATTTTCAACTTGCTGCAATACCCCCAAAGGGTTACTTTTTAGTTGGATGAATAATCTCTTGCTGGTGGAGGATTACTCTATTCTACCGATATAGAGATAGTTTCATCAACTATCTGATCTCTCTTTTTAATCCATTGTTTTGAAAATTCTTGCTTTACCTCATCTACCTTTTCTTTGCCTTTCAAAATGGATCCTTTATTGTTTGTCGATGAAGTCTTACTTCTACAAAATTTAACAATATGTCCAATTTTGTTCCAAGCATAACAAGTCACATTATTCCTCTAAATAGCCTTTCCATATCCTACGATGGCTTGTGTTTTGCATTGATTAGATAAATATCCATATCTTCCACAAACATAGCATTTCACATTCATTCTGCAATTTTCTGAATTATGACCAACTTTGTTGCATTTAGAACATTGACTAGTGGGTGCATTAATATTCTAATTATTTCTGAATCTACACTGATTTTCTCTATGACCATATTTGTTGTAATTGAAACATTTGTCATTAAACTTATAAGCATTACGTTGTCTTACAGGTTTGTTCTGATCTAGATTGTTTGCAGTACCAAAAATTTCTCCAACTTCAAATCCAAGTCCATTAGTATCACCATTGGGTTTCTGACTTTTCAGTATGTCATCAAGCTCCTCTAAACTTTTCTTGAATTTGTCTTTGTTTTTATTTGCAATAGCCAACTCATTTTCTAGAATTCCCTTTTGTCTCATAAGCTCAGTTTTATCATGTTGCATGTGAATCAGATCTATCTTCAACATATCATTTTCATTACTAAGTCTTAGATTTTCATTTCCAACATCATTGAGTCTCCTAGTTAGGTCTTCTTCATTCCTCTTCGTGTCTTCAATATCTTTACATAACCTCATAGTCATATCTTGCATTTCATTCTTCATATTATTGTTTTCTTGTCTCAACTTGTTTGCAAGTTCTCTAAGAGTTTCCTTTTCATCATCATCTTTCTGCATCTTCTCATGAAGTTCTTTCCTTTTATTTTGTGCTATAGGAAATTTATTCTGAAGTCCTTTAATGAATTCCTATGCAGTCCTTAGATCATCTTCAAGTTTGATATTCTTCAATTTCTCTGCATCATAATCTACAAGAGCTCCTTCCAATTGTTTTCTTAAGTTCTCCATCTGTACTAGTGTCAGAATCTTCCTCAAGTTGTTAGGCTTTTTAAAATAGAGGACCACACTCTGATACCAATTGTTAGAATCAATGATAGTCCCAAAGACACTGAGAGGGGGGGGTGAATGAGTTTCTAATCAGTTAGGAGAATATTTCAACTTATTAAGAATTTTGTATCCAAAAACAGTGTACCCATAAATGAGGATTAATGCAGCAAATAAGAATAACAAAGAAAACATAAAGAACACAGCATAACACAAGATGTTTAACAAGGAAAATTGGTGTGGGAAAAAGCTTGGTGGGATTTGTGACCCACAATATTCACTCACTAGACAATGAATAAATATTACTTACAATGAGGGGCCTGCACATGCAGGAAGGTTAGCAGCCTAGAGCTCACTAATCAACTACATAATGGAAGTCTCACTAACTTACAAAGTGGATTATCAAAATCCAATACAATGTATTGCTTCAGATCAATATCAACTATGACAGGTTCAGTATCAGTTTAAGCTCAGTCTATAACCAAAACTGTCATTGTCAACTATGTCACCTTATACAAAAATATCATCTATCCTTTTTCTCCCTTCATCAAAATGACCTATAAGATCTCATACATATATGAGTCTTTTACAATATTCCATGTCAACTTTTACAAGAGATAATTACATTATAAAACAATAAACAAAAGTTTATTCCATGTCGGCTTGAGTGCCGATAGGCATTGTTGCTATTGTTGGTGTGTGTAGAAGTCTATTGCTAGTACCAGTAACTGCCAATGGGTTGCCAAGTGATTGCCAGTTGGTTGCCATCAATGACAACATCAACTATTCTCATAAGAGTGTAGAATGCCAACACCCATGTTCCCATTTGTTTCATGTGATGACACTCTTTTCCGTACATGTAGGTCCTAGTGCTTTGAGTCTCGATTTGATGTGTTTCCTCTAGAGGATATATGATTGGAGATTTTATGTTATTTTCTTGTGTTAGTCTTTCCTTTGGTTGTTAGATGTCAGCCTAGATCTAGAGTGTGACTAGGATCTTGTGTCATCTCCTATCATGGGGGTGGTTCATTATGGTTCTACTTCGTCGGGTGGTTTGATGCCTTCTTCCATTGGGATGTTCTTCATTCTATTCTCTTGTGTGGATGTGGATCTCTTATCTATGTATCTTATGGATGGACAATTGTAGAAGATTGGTGTAACCATTTTGATAGTTGTGAGCTATGCTCCTTGATGTAGATATATATTGTACTTATGTGGAATGGTAGATATTACTATAAGTGTTCATAATGATGTATCATGTCTATCCTGGATATTGGATTATTAATGATAATAATAGGAATGGATTTAATTATATGCATTTGGTATCATCTGGAGTAATGGAAATGTGATAAGTTATATTGGATTTGGATTATGATGTTAGAAGTGAATAAGTGATTGGGATTAGGAACATTTGGTATTGGTATTTTAAAATGAACTTAATGAGGATGGTTAAGGTATGCATAGTAGATGGATGTAATGTTATTTAAATATATTGAATGATCTTATGTAAATGCATGGATGGAATTAAATAACATGATAGAGTTAGTATGCATTGTATCATGGTGGTAATTGTGTTATTATTCTTATGATATTATGTTATTTCTTATGGTAGTATAATAAATAATGGCGTTGAGATACCCTAGGGAACGCTATTGATGTTTTATGTTTTTTTCTGCTTGTGTTGTGTGATTATATCCATGTTGATTAAATGCTATCTTGTTAGTAGATGTTAGTGCATATGAGTAGATGGTTGTTTATGTTGCATTTGTAGATTTTTTAGGAAAAAAAAAATTCTCTATTTGCATGTTAGTTAGTGTTTTTCTTTGGGGTATTTTGGCAGACATTACACTCATTCCATATGACTTGTCCATCTTTATTTATCTTATTCTATAACACCCACTTAATTCCTATCACTTTTTTGTCCATTGGTCCAAATGGTTACTAGTTCCCATGTCTATTATTTATGTATCTGATTCAACTCTTCCTTAATTACCTTTACCAAATTTTCTTCTTTACTTCCTTCCTCATAAGACTATGGTTCCACCTATGATAAAAAATAATAGTTTTCTTTCTTATTGGCTTCTACCACTCTTCTTGTTTGAATACCTTTGTTTTTGTCTCCAATTATCTAATCTTCTGAATGATTCTTTCTCACATATATGGTTGGAGTCTTAGGTTCTTGTTTAGGTTCGTCTTTTTCTCCTTCATTTATCTCTTTTTAACTTTTATCTTTTGGATCAACCTTATCTTCTATACCAGTTGGAATAATTTCTAATTCAATCTCTAATTCAACTTTAGGGGTAGTCTAACCCCATTCTTAACATACTTGTACATTTTCACTTTCTACTATCTTGTTTAGTCTCTTGTTGTAACATTGGTAAGCCTTGTTGTTTGCAGCATATCATAGAAATATCCTTTCATCTATGCTAGTATCAAATTTTCCTAGATCATCTTCATCTCTCTTGATATAACACTTTCAAAAATCCTAAAATACTTCATAATGGGAGGTCTTTCATTCCAGAGCTCATAAGGTGTCTTGGTATGATTTACTCTCAATTATACCCTATTAACAATGTAGATGGTATCATGCATGAATTCTTTCTAGTACACATTAGCTACCATATCATCCTTCAACATAGTTCTAGCCATCTTGGTAGTATTCATATTCTTTCTTTCTACAACTCCATTCTATTGAGGAGTTATTGGAGTATAAAAATGCCTTCTAATTCCATGTTTCTCATAGAAACAATCAAATTTATTTGAAATAAACTCTCCTCCTCTATCAGATCTCAAACATTTTATTTAAGTATCTACTTTATTTTCAAGCATCGACTTGAATACTTTAAACCTTTAAAAAGTTTCAAAAATTTCTTCCAAGAATGTCACTCATGTCATCCTAAATTAATCATCAATAAGCAACATAAAGCACCTTTCTCCATTGATTCCTTTTATCCTAATGGGTCCACAAATATCTGTGTGAACTAGTTCCAAAGGTTTAGAAGTAAAATATTTCTTGTTCTTGAACCTTCTCTTCGTCTATTTTCTTAGTTGAGACTCCCTGCACATAGGATCAATAGATTTGATATTTTTTATTGAATACCTCATAAATTTAGTAGTACTAATCTTCACCATGTTATCAAAATTGATATGTCCTATTCCTTTATGCCACAACCAACAATCATTGCTCTGCACCAAAAAATACTTACTCCCACTCTTATCCTTTATATAGTAGGCATTTCCATTAGTTCTAACACCTTCTTCAGCCAATCTCCTAGAATTTCCCTTTCTAATCACACATCCAGACTTACTAAATATGACTTCATAACCTTTATTGTACATCTGACTAACACTCAACAAATTATGTTTCAAACCTTGAACTTAATAAAAATCATTAGTTTTATGCTTATCATCAATTTTAATGCTTCCTTTCCCATAAATGGGTGTAGATTCCTCTCTTGCAAACTTCACTAATCCTCCTATTACCTATTTTTGCTACTAGCTCAATAAGGTAGAGCTATGATATTTTACACATGAGAAAGAAGGTGCATTTTTTATTCTGCTAAATTGCATTCATGATTATTTGAGAAGAAAGACAAAATATTACAATTCATGTTTCATTTTTCAGATGCATATGAAATAGAGGAAAAATAAATTTTTGAGAAAAGTAATCTCTTATTGATGAATATATAATGTCTCACACAAGTCGTGAGACTAATTGATGTGATGCAAATAAGGAACACACTATGCATTTGCAGATGCAAAACATTAAAGTAAATGCAGAATAAATAAGGGTGACTCACCATTGCCTGAATGACGAGCCCTCTTTAAATTGTTTTGTACATCTGTAAGCCCTCTTCCCAGCTTGCATCTGGTGTGTTTCCTCCTCACTACCCCTGGGTACCTACATTTGAGAAAATGTATTAGAGAAATGAGAATCATCATTCATTATCTGCACATGCATCTGAAAACATATAATCCATCCCTCATATGCATCACAACAACTAGTATGCCAAGCAAATTAGTAAATATCAGGTCAAATCATCAACAAGAAATCATATATGCACTATTTTTGTCTAACTTGTTTGCTTCATGTGCAAATACAAGAAAAGTAAAATACAACATGTGGGTTAAAATGTGGCTCCCACGAGGGTTGAGCCCAGCATGCTGATGGAGATGGGTTTCTTTGCATTTTTTGAATTTTTGCCTTATCGGTTGGAATTACCCTGATGAGAAAGCATAGGCATGGAGCGGTTGTATCGAGTATCAGTTGTTAGATTCAATGACAGTCCCAAAGACACTGGGGGGGGTGAATTAGTGTCTAACCGGTTAGTAGAATATTTAAACTTATCAAGAACTTTGTATCCCAAAATAGTGTATCGGTAAATAAGAATTAATGCAGTAAATAAGAATAACAGAGATAGCATAGAGAACACACCATGACACAAGATATTTAACAAGGAAACCCAGTGTGGGAAAAACCTTGGTGGGATTTCTGACCCACAATATTCACTCACTGGCCAATGGATAAATATTACTTACAATGAGGGGCTTGCACATGCAGGAAGGCTAGCAGCTTAGAGCTCACTGCTCAATTACAAAACATAAGTCTCATTGACTTAAAAAATAGATTATCAAAATCTAATACAATGTACTGCTTCAAATCAGCATCAACTATGCCAGGTTCAGTACTGGTTTAAGCTCAAACTATTACTAAAAACCTCCGCTATCAACTATATCACCTTATACAAAAATTTCATCTATATCATATCCTCTCATCTACCAAAATAACCTATAAGAACTCACACATATATATGAGTCTTTTACAATATGCCATGTCGGCTTTTACAAAAGATAATTACAATATAAAACAATAAACAAATTTTATTCCATGTCAGCTTGAGTGCCAATATGCATTATTGTCGTTGTTGGTTAAGTGCCTACCGGTGTATGTAGAAGTCTATTGCCAGTGTCGGTAACTGCTAGTGGGTAGCCAGAGGATTTCCAGTTGGTTACCAGTTGGTTTCCATCAATGACAACAATCTCCCCCTTTGGCATTGATGGCAACACTCATGAGAAAAATCCAAAAACTATTCCAAAAGGTGAAGTCCAAATAGTTTCCAAAAAGATGTGCTCCCCCTGAGAAAATTATCTCCTCTGAATAAGCATTTTTATCTCCACTACTCCCCCTTTGACATCAATGACAAAGGTTGTCAAAAATAGTCAAATGAGTGCAAAATTTTCACCTCAAAGTTTATAACCGGTTGGTTACAATCTGAAAGATATCTACTAAAACTAAATTTAGACTCTACATAAACCTTTTGTTGTCATTCAAGGTTGCCTTAGTCTATTGGATCATGTCAGTGAGATGATGCATGTGATCTTCTAGTGATCGTTCTCCCTGAATTAATGCCTTAGTTATTTCAATTCTCTAAGAAATTAGATTTTCCAACTTAGGACCAAGTTTATCTTTAAGCTCTCTGGCATTAGACCTTATCCTTGTCTTTTCTTTCTCAAGTTTCTCTAATTTTTCCTCAAAACCTGCCATCTCTTGCTCAAAAACTGATATGTGACCAGATGAACCAATTATGTTATCAAGAATGCCATCAATTTCTTTCTGTATTTTACTGATCTCCTTGTCTATGTCCACTGTCAGAAGGTCAAGTTTGCATGTTTCCCTATATAGCTCTTTGTACTCCAAAATTGTAGAGTTCAATGTCGGTAATAATGTATTCAGGTGTTCAGTGCACTTCTTTATGGTGTCATCAAATAATTTGTCCTTTTCTTTTTCAACTCTCTCCTTTATTGTATCCTCATTCACTTTATCAACTGTTATTACATTGTCAACAATAAATTTGGACAATGTGCCCAATTTACTTAAAGAATCCTTAATATGATCTATGTTACATTTTGGTGCAATCAATTTAAGAATTGGTACAGTGTTATCAATTGTCTTGTAGGCCAAAGCATTTCAATCCATTATCTTTTTTATTGAATCCAAAAGTATCTCTGTAATATTGGTAGGTCTAAATTCACTTGTTGATGTGCCAAATGTCTGACCAATTGCCTGTATTACCTATGTGCTTCCATAAGTTGTAACCATTTTACTTGTGTTTACCTCTGGTGGATCAATCTTTGTTTGTATCTCAACTAGCAAGGGTTTCTCAGACTACTTTGATGTCACAGTGATTGCCAATTTCTCTGCCTTAGTATGTACCTCTTCCTCAGTATGTTTCTTTGTTTCTAATGGTTTCTCTATTTGGGTTGGGATCTCAACCTCAATAGTCTCTACCTATTTCTTAGCCATGTTGCCACTATCAACATTGTATTCCTTAACCTCTTCACTATCCTTATCTACAACAATATTCACTTCTTGAATATCCACATTCATGGTGAAGAGTATCTTAGATTTAGGATTTGTGTCATCATGTGTAACACCATCAGTGTCAATAATTGGTGGATCATCTGTATGTATTGGTGTAGTATCCAAAGGTGGCAGTAAATTGTCAGTGATCTTGATGTTTGGAATACCACCAATTTTACCTTTTCCCTTGTCCTTATCCTTCTGATATACTTTAAATGTCTTCTTTGGTTGGTTCATTTCCTCTTGTTTTTCCTTCTCCATAAAAAGTATATCCCAGTTATTAGCATTTTCATCTACAATCTCTTTTACTCTTCCTGCCATTAAACTTACTTGTCGATGTCCACTGGCAAAAATAGATCGGTTAGCCTCAGAAATTAACTCATCAATTTCCTCTTTTAAATTTACAGGATGTACAGCTAGAAGTTTTTCAAATTTTATTTTCTTATCTAATTCCATCACTACAATCCTTTTTGCTTCCGATCTCCTATACAGATCATTGGGTAAGTCATCCACAACTTCAATTAAAACCATTTTATATATGTCCAAATGTAAGATTATACTCTTCTCAATGACTTCCCTATCAGAATCGTTAAATGTGTTATACAGTTGGTGTACATTGGCCAAATTTCCATCATCACTTATCTCATTCAATAAGCAATTCAAAGAAGGGGTAGTAGGTTGTTGTTTCTTCTTTGGTGTCAGTTTCTTTGGTGGTCCCCTTACTGCCTGTTGTTTCTTCCTCAAATTCGTTGTTCTCTTAGGTGGAGAGGGTATCGGTGAAGGTTTTCTCTTCCTCCTTTCAACTCTTTTAAACTCAGTTGCCTTGTCACTATCAGTTCTAGAAGATGTGCCAACCGATGAAATGTGTGCCTCTGGTTGCAGTCCTTCAAGTTCACTAGCTGATATGACAGTGATGTTCATTACGTTTTCCTTGATTTCCTTCACTTTCTTAGAAGCATCTCTGATAAATTTCTCTGTTTTTTTTCTTTGCTTCAATGTTTTTACATCACTTTCAATAGTCTCAGCACTACCAAAAACTTGTTCTGGTGGTTCTCTCAGTGCATCTAGTAAAGCCTTAGCATATGTCTCAAGAATGTTAAGATCTACCTCATAACCCATTTCAGTCACCCATACAGTCCTAGGGAGTACAACTTCCATCCATGTCTCATCTTTCTTGATAAAAAAATAGATTTCTTTGTTATATTTGTCCACTACACTCTGTGGTAGTCTTTCTCTAGTTTTCATTTTAGAATCAATGACAGTCCCAAAGACATTGAGAGGGGGGGTGAATAAGTGTCTTAGTGGTTTGCAGAATAATTAAACTTATTAAGAACTTTGTATCCCAAAATAGTGTACTGGTAAATAAGAATTAATGTAGTAAATAAGAATAATAGAGATAGCATAGAGAACACACCATGCAACAAGATATTTAATGAGGAAACCCGGTGTGGGAAAAACCTCGGTGGGATTTGTGACCCACAATATTCACTCACCATCCAATAAATAAATATTACTTCACATTGAGGTGCCTACACATGCAGGAAGGCCAGCTTCCTACCCCCCCCTCTTAGTTTCCTTTGGGTCCTAACAAGTGGTATTAGAGCTTGGTCACAGGTTTGAATCATGCAAGCCATGACAAGTGACATTGGGAGGGGGATTGTTGGCAGTGAGCCAGCATCCCTTGAGGAAATTCACGACATGGTTTAATAGCCTCTTGTGGATTCTATAAGTCTAGTGGTTGTATCAGACATTAACAGGTCGATCTTTTGGTGCAATGGCAACCCTAGCTTGTAACAAGTGGTATCAAAGAAAATTCCTCTTTTGTAGAAGTTTAACAACTTGAGGAGATTCTATGGCAACTAACTATTTCAAGAAGGACAGTCTAAAACTTGATGGAACTAACTATGGTATATGGAAGATTAGAATGGAGACACATCTGAATTGCATTGGAAGAGACATATGGGATGTTACACATAATGGTTATGTTGGTCCTACACCAGGTCAACCTAATCTACCTACATTGGCTAAGGATCACGAGAATGACTGCAAAGAAAGAGAAGAACTCTTGAGCGCCTTGTCAGATCGGCAAATCATGGGATTATCAAACCGATCTACTGCTAAAGCTATTTGGGACAAGTTGGAAACATTGAATGAAGGAGATACCACTGTCAAAATTGCAAAACTGGAATGCTTCTGGGTCAGGTATTAAAATTTGAAAATGGAAGAAGATGAAAGAATTTTTTCTTTTATGGAAAGGGTCAATGAAATTGTTTTGGGAATACAATGTTGTGGAGGTTCCTTAAGTAAAGATGAAATTGTTTCTAAATTTTTAAGATCATTGACACAGGCATACAAAATGAAATTAACTACTATAAATGAGTTGAGAACCATGTCTAATACATCAGTGTCTAGAGATACCTTGGTTGGAAAACTTTCAACATTTGAGCTTGAGGAATTTGGTCCTGTTGCTACAGTTAAGAGAAATTTAGCTTTTAAAGAATCATCATCTGCAACATCTTCATCATTAGCTAATAAATCTGATTGGAAAACACTTTATGCAAGAGAACTTGAAGAGCTTGAAGCACTATTTGCAAGAAAAATGCCTAAAGGTCCTATTGAAAGTAAGTATGAAGGTAAAGAACCTTTTAAATGTTTTAACTGCAATAAAATTGGTCACATGGCATCTAGATGTTTGGACAGACATGCAAGATTGAGAGAAGAAGCTAAAAGAACATATAAGCCTAACCCTGAATATTAGAGATACATATTTAAGAAGAATAGAGACAAATCTTGTTACTATGCTGATGAAGGAGTTACTGATGATTATGATGAAGAACCAGGAGACAATGGATGGGATTTTGTTGCAATAACATAAGATCAACTGGCACCTACTATTCCATTAGTAGAATAGGCTCTGGCAGCTAAAATTGAAGAAAAGGATGAATGGATTATAGATTCTAGATAGAGGTGGTATGTAATAAGGTATTATAAGGTTGTGATATTCAGTATATGCGAATATAAGCAGAGCTACTCATGCAGACATTATTTAAAGATTCAAGAAAGGTTTGAAGAAGACAATTAGATCTTAACCAGTACTGAATCCAACATTGGAGATGCTACTTTGAGAAGTAAATTATCATTGGATTTAATCATCCAATTGTAGTCAGTGTGACTCCTATTTTGTGATTGAGCAATGAGCTCTAGGTAGCTAGCCTTTCTGCATGTGCAGACCCCATTTGTAAACACATACTATCTGCAGTAGTATCATCTGATTGTGGGTAAGGTTTCCCACCATGGTTTTTCCCCTTGCAAGGTTTCCACGTACAAATATATGTGTTTTGTATTATGGATATTGTTTCTCTTTCTGTTTCATGCATTAAGTTTCACCGGTACTGTTATTAACTATTAATCTGTTTACCGACATTAAGTTTGGTTTACTGGTATTAAGTATCAAGTTTGATTAAGTTTTTATTTTGGTTGAAATTATTAGAAAACTGATTAACCCCCCCCCTCTCAGTTGCCTTTTGGTTCCTAACAATTGGTATCAGAGCTTGGTCACATGTTTGAATCACGCAGGCCACGACGAGTGACACTAGGAGGGGGATTGTTGGCAGTGAGCCAGCGTCCCTCGTGGAGATTTGCGACATGGTTTAACAACCTCCTGTGGATTCTATAAGTCTAGTGGTTGTATCAGGCATTGGCAGGTCGATCTTTTGGTGCAATGGCAGAAGATCAACCAGCACCTACTTTTCCACTAGTAGTATAGGCCCTAGCAGCTAAAATTGAAGAAAAGGATGAATGGATTATAGATTCTGGATGTTCACATCATATGATTGGTGATAAAAGTAAATTCTTATATTTTTAGGATTACAATGGAGATCTAGTAAGATTTGGAGATGACAAAGCTTGTTTGATCAGAGGAAAAGGCACTATATCTTTTGATGGTAAGCACAATACTGACAATGTTTATTATGTTGAAGGTTTGAAGCACAATCTTTTGAGTGTTGGTCAATTAATTCAAAAATGATTTTAGTTATAATTCAAGAATGGTAAATGCAAAATCATGAATAGAACTGGTTTGGAAATTGAAACTGGTAATTAGACTAGAGGTAATATCTTTCATTTGAATAACATTGAAAATACATGCTTGATTACACATATTGATGAAAGTTGGTTATGGCATAAAAGACTTTGTTATGTGAATTTTGATTGCATTGTGAAGATTAGTTCATCTAAGGCAGTAAGGGATTTACCTAAGATTGTAAAACCTCATAATCTGGTATGTAAGGAATGTAAAATGGGAAAGCAAGTTAGAACAACCTTCAAAAGTATTTCTAAGAAAAACCAATCATGTTCTTGATTTAATTCATAGTGACTTATGTGGTCCAGCAAGAACAAGAAGTCTACAGGGAGATAGATACTTTATGCTAATCATTGATGATTATTCTAGAATGTGTTGGGTTACTTTTCTCAGGGAGAAATCAGAAGCTTTTGGGAAATTCAAATTATTCAAGGCACTTGTACAGAATGAAACCGGTAAGAAAACCAAATGTTTAAGATCAGATCAAGGAGGTGAATTTATATCTAAGGAGTTCAATACATTTTGTGAAGTGAATAGAATCAGAAGACAACTATCAGCACCCCGGACACCTCAGCAAAATGGAGTTATGGAAAGGAAGAATAGAACTATTCTGGATACAGCTAGAAGCATGATATTAGAAGCAAATCTACCTCATGTGTATGGGAGAGAAGCAGTGAATACAATGGTTTACACTTTCAACAGAGTTCACATCAAAGGTGAAACCGGTAAGACACCCTATGAATTATGGTTTGGTAATATTCCTACTCTTAAGTGTAATACCCTAAAAATGGTCATCTAAACCATTAGCCCCTAATCTTGACAACGTCACCAAGGTCCTAACCAAAGGCAATTAAATAAATCTTGAGCACACAATTAATTTCTAAAATCATCAATGTCACATGGCAAAATTAATCACCCAATATTTATTAAATATTTATTTAATTAATTGATCATTTTTAAGTAAATCAGTTTAAACAATTATTTTATTTATTTTATTAAATATCCCAGCATATTTAATTAAATAAATCAAATTGCCATAAATCTTTAAAAAAGGAAAGAAATCAAAAAAAGAATTAATTGACAAAAAAGAATTAAAAATTTGAGAAAAGAAATCAATTGGAGATACTCTTGAAAAAGAAATTAAAAATTGATAGATAATCTCAAAGAAAGCAATTAAAACAATTAAATATTAAAATTGAATGAAATAGAGAATAAATCAGTTTTTCCTAATTTTATCTTAATTTTAGGTCAATTTCCTTTGAAACTAAGAAAAGCATCCAATCACATCAATTCACTTGGATTATGCTTCCTCTTGGAAAATCTTGACCGCTCATCATCATTTGATCTCATCCGTTGGTTTCTTTCTAAATTTTCTATAAATTCAGGCTCTCATCTCTCATTCAAAGATCCTGGAGAATATATTGTTATTATGTTATTTTTTCTCTAGGTTCATTGAGATATTGCATATTAGTTATTTCATATTGCTTAAATATTTTAGCTTAACTATTCATATATTGCTTAAATCATGTTAGATTAACCTTGCATATCTAGCTTAAATCTTGCATCCATCTAGCTTGAATTCATGCTCATATAGATTAAATCCTTCGTTTAGGTGTTGTCTAGTCACTGGATAGCTTAGCAATCTGAGAGCAATCTAAACTCACATCTACTAGAAGGAAATGGGTCACTTTCTAATGGTTTATTATTCATTGAATATTGATTTACTAACCATGCATCTAATGACTTAATTGAAGTGTTGTGTATTCCAGATATAGATACAGGTCCACTTGCCCCTCTTTGAATTAATGTGCGAGTAGCGCATTGGTTCAAAGAAAAGTTGATGTCTAGGAGATACCAGTTCTGAACTTGATTGATCACGAACCAAATGAAGAGCGAGGTGTTTAGCTTGATTTGAAGTGATGAATCTGAACAAAGTTGATTAAAGCGATACCAATCCCAAACTTGATTGAACTAGGAACAATAAATAGCGAAGATACTGAACTTGAACTTGATTGATCAAGAAGTGGATCTTATTGATCTAGAATTTGATTGAACTAGACACAGTGAGTGAAGATAAAATCAATCTTGAACTTGATTGATCAAGATACGATGAGCGAAGATAAACTGTCCAGCTTGATTCAATGCCATGAAACTGAACACCTATTTAGATTGATACTTTTTAAACCCTTGATTGAGTTCAAATGAATAATCAGCTTGATGAAAAGCAATGAAACTCTATTAATGTTAAGAGATTGATTCAGATGAAGACAATATCAGCTTGATTTGAAGCAATAAAACTGATATGCCCCTAGCGATAAGGTCTTATTTGATTGTCTTTAGTTGAAAAATGTTTTTGCTAGACTTTTGATGAAGATTTGAAAATTTTCTCGACATTGAAGATGTGAGGTCATAAGGTCATGAGTATGCCCCCTCAGGAGCAAAATCAAAAGATAGCGAGGGTACATGATGATAGGCAATTTTTAGCTTTGATAAGTTGTTTGAGCACAAGTTGATTCAGAGGAATTTTTGAAAATTTTGTGTTGATTGATAAGAAATTGAGTGCAAAGTTGATTTGTAGAAATTGAATTGAGATTCAGTGTTGATTCATGAGAAATTGAGCGCAATTAGAAGAGAGAATGAGATTTTGATGAAAAGCGCTAAGTGGTCCAAATTTTGTGAAATTGACTAGCAAAATGATCTTGAATTTTGATTTCAATCTCGAAAATGGAATTAGAATGGGCGAATTAGCTAAGGGTGCAATTTTTATGTCCATCGGAGCAAGTTGAAAAATTAGGGTTTTGGCTATATAAGGGGTAAAAGTGTCATTTTCAATTCATTTTAACCCTCCAAGTTTGAAAATTCAAAAAGCCTTTTGCGAAGAAAATGGTGGTCCCTACTCATGAGCATCGATTCAAGCACCAAAGATGACATAATCGACCTCGACACTATGAGCCAACAGTAAGTGATCAATCTTAAGCCTCTTTATGTTCTCAATTTTGAATTTTTTTGTTGATTTTTCAAGTTTTTGGCATGTTGGAAGTCGGCATTCTCGTTTTGTCATGCGAGATAGGATCTTGTCTCATATGACAAACTGTTGAAGTTTTTTTTGTTGTTTGAGGTCATTACTTTTTTCGTTCTAACCCCACCCTTCCATCGTACGACAATATTCATGAAAGACCATTTTGTCATTCGGGGTCTAATAATTTGTCGTATGGGGATCTTTTGTTGTACTATCCCCAATCCTAACTCGTATGAGTTGCTACCCTTCTGTGTTTTGTCTTTTGGGAAACAGTGAGAATTTTTGAAGGGTAAAACTTGAAATTTTGATTTTGCAATTGACGTAGTTGGATTTGCATGATGTTTTACTTTTCTTGTAGGCTTATGTGGAATTTTTTCTGATGCTTCATTGGTTGATTTTTGTAGGTTTGATTACCTCATGTGCTCTTCAGATCCATCTATCCACCCACCATGACACTAGTTTGATAGTTATCCGAGGTTGAGCAGGCTCTTATTAATTTGTGTGGTTTGACCCACCTTCTTGGTTTACCAGATATTCATGTGAATCACGGTATGCTCACAAAATTGGTTGAGTGATTTCATTCAAAGCATAATTCCTTCCATTCTCCAGTTGAGGAGATGACTATCACTCCCAAGGACATATATAGGATCCTTCATATCCCTTTTGCTAGGGATAAGGTAGATTACGATGCAGTGCTGCTACCTGGTCAGGCATCTCTTCTGAGATCCTAATATATTGACATGTTCCATCAGTTGGGACATCATGATGAGTAGGTACAGTGAGGAGTTTCCTCTGGCTTGTGTTCAAGTAGGGTTTATCGACTATTTTTTGATGTCGGATAGGGGACAGGATGGATTCCAGTGTGGATGGGGTAGAATGCTAGAGAGATTGATGGAGACCCCTTAGAGGCTTGGTTGCGGTTCTTGCATATTAGCCCACATGTATCACGAGATACATGAGATTGTGTATAGGGAGGGCAAGAGCATGGCGCCAAGTGTTTTGATTTTACAGGTTTGGGCTTGGGAGCACCTCCCAGTTTGTTGGCCGATTATAGATGATAGAAGAGAGCCTAGGTAGATGATTGTATATAGGTATTTAGGCTATGTTATGCAGCCCCATCTGGGCAAGACCAATTTTTGGCGACAATAGTTAGATGACTTGATAGCCATGGTATGGAGACCTTGTAGGGGCTTAGAGCCATGGGATGACTGGCGGATAATACAAAGGGATCTTTTTGTTATGCGCCCACTTATTGGTAGATCGCAGACTGTGGTGAAGCAATTTGTAGTATCTCGAGTGATGAGGCAGTATGGTAGGCCTCAGGGAATCTCGCAGGAGTACACAACATACGGGAGATATGTTGATGAGGAGAGGCAGGGATGGTCACTGAGGTTATCCTATGCCTTGAGTATGTAGGAGCTGAATAGTTTACAATTTCTTAGATGAGATTACATGGATGATGTTGTAGATGCGAGGGTATTGCCCCAGTACAGGGATTGGTTCCAACACCATCCATTCTCTAGATTCATAGATCTAGCTGAGCAGGCTCCTCGTATTGAGGATATTGAGGATGATACCCTTGCACAGGGATAGGGATAGAGACAAGAACAAGGATAGAGAGTCGAGGCTCTGAGGTGGGCTAGTGGCGATCCTAGTGCTAGTAGCAACAGGGTTCTAGCTAGGGTTGGATAGAAGAGGGGTGAGGGTGGATCCCTAGGGAGTATAGGTGTGATATTGGGCGAAGCTGAGGAGGAGCAAGTAGCACCAAGATAGGTCCGACAGTGGTGAGAGGAATAGGGTGGAGCTGGAGGTGGAGAGCCTGCGAGAGAGTAGGGGACTGATGTGGGACAGCCGATGAGAGCATCTAGTAGAGCTACAGTCACAGTTAATAGTGGCTCAGACTCAGCTAGCGGAGGAGACCAACAACTAGCAGAGCTTAGGGCTGAGCGTGATCATCAGGTCACAGAGATGAGAGCAGAGAGGAGGGCAGAGACTATTGCTTTGCGGCAGGAGGTTTTGCACCAGACCAGTCGAGCAGCTTACTACATTGCAGATTACAATGTAGCAGTTCCATTAGCGCAACAGGTTGTACTGTACTCACAGTATATGGTGTGATCAGAGGGAGCTTAGGCATCTTATCAGGATCCCGGTCAACAGGCTCCACCTCCTCCATCGGGTGATGAGGGAGAGGCTAAGAGCTAGATATTCTTTTTGTAGTTCTATATTTTTTTGTAGACACACCCATTTTTTTGTAGCCATACGATTCTTGCTCCGATGGGAGTTTGTATATGTCATTTGACATCACTTTGTACTCTGAGACTTTATACAATATATATATATGAGATCAATTTGACTTCATTATACTTGTGCTGATTCGATTATGAGATGCTTTCTATATGCTTTATACTACATGTATGCATTTCTTTCGGTATGGATGTATGTAATGCAAATGATTATGGATGTCTATTTTTCTTTCTTTTCAAATGAAAATAAATGAATGTGAATGAGTAATGAGTAATGAAAATTTTTTATTTTTCTATGCAATAAGATGAATGCAAATGAGTAATAATGAAATGTATGAATCTATATAAAATGCTTATGTATGCAGCTAACATCTCAATACATAAGTACTCAATCAAAGAAATGATGAAGAAAAGACAACTTAGCTTAGAAATGATGATACTTCAAACCCCCATTCAGAAGATAAAGAGAGTATTGTTACCAAACCAAAAATCACTCTAAATTCACAAGATGTAGAATGAAATGCAAGATGAGATGCAAAATGAGATGCAACCAAAACCTAGTCACTAGATTTGGAAAGCTTAATTTTCATTACTGAGCGTTTTACAACCACAATAGGCAAATTAGAGTTCCTTGCTTTTCATGTGCAATATTAATTATCTTGTCTGCAATGACCCTTTTTTCATTCATATCCTTGGAAAAATTACACATGGACCCAGATTACACAATATAGAAATTCCCTCAAAACAGAAAAAGAAATGATGGGAACCTCCCTGTAGCATTCAAATAAGTGGAGTCGAGGTATGTGTGGTGATTTCACCTTAATGCGAAGGCACTTATCACAGACACGCAGTTGATTAGATGTTTTCAGATCATCAAAATCATTCCTACAAGCAAAAAACAAAGAAAATATTATGCCCCCAATCCTTACTCCTCTTAGCCAAGATAGACTTCCTCGAGTTACTCAGAGGGATAATAATTGAAATTCAATAAAAGATAGCACACAAAGAAAATTTTCATGCATAGCTCAAACTGTTCAGTGATTGTTTTCAATAGTCTTGTTTTGCTTGTGTACTCAATGATAAAACTCTTCAATAGTCAGGAGACAGGTGACTGACTTGGAGTGGACAACCAGGTATCACTAACATAAATATGACTTGGTTGATATTGCTTAGGACATGTAAAGTTCTCTGGCGACTAACCTAAGACTAGGACAATGATCAGTTTCAAGCCATGAGGGTTCCAACAAACCAGGATGTCACAAAAGTGACTAAAAGATAAGTACAAGAGAAAGAAAAGATGCAGCATTTCAGTACAAGAGATAAGACCAACCTGGACAAAATCCAATAGCCATACTAATCTATGTCATTGTTTTTATTTGATCATTGATAGGAATGTCTGGTTTCAAAGAGTAAGTATCCTGTATAAGACCGATCTGTCTGGTTTCGAGTGTACCCTTCCTTGTATAAGACATGTTGATGTTTGATAGAGTTTGATAGATTGATTAACAAGACATGCAATAAGTTTGATTGTAGACCTTGAGATTTTGTCTGTGGTTGATTTGATTTGAAGGATAGTCTATGCTTTCTTGCTTTGATTTTGTCAATTTTTTTTTTATTTAGTGATTTTTTTAATTTTTAGGATTTGTTCAGGGCATTTTATGATTTTTAGAATTTTTAATGTTTGCCCCTAGTGTCTAGCAAGGCAAAAGGGATTTTGAGAACATGAATGGATAAGCAAATGATGGTGGATTCTTTCAAGGACTATCTCACAACATTAATCCAAGCACAGGGTCCAAATATAGCAATGTAAACCAAGGATTTTAGTGATGTAAAGCAAGGATTTTAGCAATGTAAAGCAAGGATATAGTGCAAAACAGAAAGGATATAGTGTAACGAAGCCATATGGTCCAAAGAAGTGTCCATGTCAAGAGGTTTGTGGAAAGCATGTTTTTGCATTTTGTCCATAGTGTTGATCAAGATCAAGGGATAGATTTGGATAGGAGGCAGATATGATAAGCAAGATCAAAAGGGAGTAATGAAGGATGTAAGAAAGAAATGGAGAGGAGCTAAAGGGTCTAGGTCAAGTGTAATAGATAGGACACATGAATCCTATAAAGATCCTTAACCTTTTCAAGATCAAAGGTGGAAAAGGGATATGAGCATAGATAGAGCGGATGAGGGATAATGGAGGATGAAGGATAATAGATGGATGTACATGGATGGAACTTTCCCCCAGTGTAAAGTGCAAAAGGATAATGGATTACGCATGACACTTGTTTTCTAGGCTTTCATCATGGTACTTGCCCAAGGTGCCACATGAAGTGGTTTTCACACAAGGACGAATTTATTTCTCTTTACTTTTTTTTCTGATTTTTTTTTTTCACTTTTTCATCATTTTTTTTTTCTTTTTGAAAGATAATGGAGGCATGATAGGGGGTGGAAGAAGGAACCCAACATCTCGCTGCTTTGGATGGTACCCTTAGAATTTGAGTTGCAATAGACCATGGCTATGAAGGTATACTCAAAGATGTTGGCAGGATAATGAAATGAAACTAGGGTAAGGATTTATGCAGAGGATTGGATAAGAGGGATGGAAGGGTGAAAAAGAGATGTTGGATAATGGATGGGATGTTGGAAGAATTGTGTATGGATAGATGGAAATGTTGGAAAGATCAACATTGGCACACGCCTTGAAGGATGGTGGACATATTGAGGAGAAGTGAATCTTAGATTTTGAGATTTGGATGGAGGAAAGGTTATAGATTTTGGGGCATAAGAACCCAAAATGGATGAAGGAGTGATGGAGGAATAGAATCGGAAGGTTTGGATGGAGGAACAACAATTTTGGATGCCAATTTTGATTTTTCTTTAGACTATTGTGCTTTAAGCAACCGCTTAGGGATCCACATGGTTTTTGATTTTTCATGTTTTTGTAGTTCCTTAGAGTGCATTTCTTATACAGGTGCCTTAGGAAACCATATAACTTTTGAATTTTCTTCTTTCTTTGTGGGATTTTATGGCATTTTGTATTTTTTTTTTCTTTTTGGATCCTATTTTTCTTTGTTTTGACATGTCAATTAGATGGGACATGTTGATCTTTGAATACACGTGGATTACTTGACTTATGACTTTTACGCTTGGCATCCAAATTGCTTGCAGGGAGATACGTGGATATATAGGAATGATATGGAGGTCTTTTAGATGGATGGAAGGTACTCGAAGATGTGTGCCTTTGTTGATCCTGCATAAGGGATGGAGGGATATAGGGACCTAGAATGGATGGAAGTGATGATGGGGAAAGCATATATTTGGACTTAACTGGAGAAATGTAGAATTTATGAGGGATACCAACATCTTGAGAGTGAGAAATGTAGCCATTATAATTAAGATTTTCCTTTATAGTAGGGGGTTCTAATATACCTTGTCCATGAATGTCTAACCCTTTTCTTTGATAATGCATGCTTTGAAAGATCTTTTTAACAAAGGGTTTCTTCTTACTTTTGATGCTAGAGGCAAGTCCATTTTGAGGTGGAGGTGGCTTGCAAGGTATGATAGGATCATGAAGTGAACATGGAGGATTATTACAAGGAGATGAAGGGATACTTTGATCTTGACATGGAAGAGGACCATTGGATAGAGTAGGAAGGGTGTTTGACTCTTCATTTTGAATAGGATCATTTGAAAAGGTGGAATAGGCATCATGATCTTGCTTAGGAAGTGGATTAGGAATGGGATTTGGAAGGATGATTTTCTCTTGAGATGGAAGGAGTTCATCTTGGAAGAAATGGAAAGGTATAAGGGGGTCATCATGGGATTCCAGTGAAATAGGATCTTTTTCAATCATTAGATGGGATTGAGGAGTTTTGGTGTCTTGATCTTGATTTATGATAGGACTTGTTTCTTCATTTTTTAGATTACCCTCTTGATATGGAGTCACTTCTAAGGAAGGGGTAGGATTATGCATAGGTGTAGAGGATTCTTGGAAGGTCTTCATATTTTGGCATGATGGGGAAGCATTTTGAGTGGGACTCTCTAGAGTGGGTACATTTGGAATTGAAGTGTATGATGACATAGGATCTAAGATTTTTAAATTTTTAGAGGAACTTGTATTAGCATTGGGATTAACTTGGATTTCCATAGGAGATAGCCCTTGAAGGTAAACATGAGAAGTTTCATTGTTTTAAGGAGATTAAGACATCATGGAAGGGATGGGGGCTACATATGGAGCCTTGCTAGACATAGGTTCATGATTTTTATTATGCTTAGAAGTAGTTCCTTGTTTTTCTTTAGGTGAGTCATTAGGATCTTCAATTTCAATGACACATCTATCAATGAGATCTTGAATGTTATTTTTTAATTCCATACACATTGAAGTCTTATGTTTGTTATGTCTATGATTTGCACAGTAACTACTCAAAACTTCACATCCCCATGTGGTCTTTTTAGGCAATATGATAAGATTGTTCATAAGAAGCTTTTCCAAAGCTGACTCAATAGATTGCCCCAAAGGTGTAAATTGTCTATCTAGGGAATAGATGCCTTTTTCTCTTAGTGAAGGTGTCTTGTGAGCATGTTTGAGATTTGGCTTTTGATTGTCAATTATTTGCTGGTATTTGATCATCAAATCACATAATAATTTTAGCATTCCTTGAAGTTTCTCACTCTTGATATCATGCATTTGTTTTTCAAATGGAGTCATTGATTTATTTTGTTGGATTTTCATGTCATATATTTCTTTCTTGATATCTTGAAGCATTTGAGCCAAGGTAGCCACGGGAATTGGAGCTAAGGGGGCCATGGGATTCTTACTTTTGTCAGAATTTTTAGAAGAGCTTCTAGTTTGAACAAGCATTTACAACTGATGGGACCAAGAGCTAGATGTGTTGCAGAAGTCAAGATCAAATTGTAGCTAGTTATTCATTTAACGTAGTGATTGAGAGAAGTTACTAAGATCTGGTCTGGTTTCAGGAAAGATCTATCCTGTGTAAGACAATATCTAAGTTAACTTATGTTTTGATAAGTAGCTAATTGAACTAGCTAGAGATGATTGACAAAATCGTGCAACGCAATGATAGGGGTACACTATCAAGGTTGTTTATGCTCAGGAGGATAATGGCCAGTTTTATGCTCATTGTAGACTGATATGGATAGGTTTGATTTTTCTATACTAACAAAATAAGAGATTCATACGACAAGATTTATTGAGTCAAATGAAAATTTAATAGTTCTAGGACGACAACAGTTTTGTTTCGTATGAGTTGCTACCTAGTACCATATGACAGATGGGTATGTATAGAATGACAAAAGATTTGGTGCAATTATGTATCGTATGACACAGGATTTAGCTTCAGATGATAGACTATTGGGTTTTGTACGTCAGAGGATTGAGCTCAAATGATAAATAATCAGACTCGTACAACACAGGAAATGGTGTAGGATGATAAATAATCAAGTTCATACGACTGCTAACAGGACAGAGACATAAAATCTGACTTTTTCAATAGCTGAGTATGACCAATTTTGAGATGGACTGATTTTTGACTAGGATAGACTAATTTTGGACTGAATTTTGACTTAGGGTACACTAGTTCTAACATGGATAGAGTTTTTGATCACTAAGTTGTTTCTTGTTTTCTCTAATTTTGGTATTCCAGTTTTAGTTTGAGGGATGAAAGCACAGAAAACTTGCACTATGAATAGTAACTTCAATCATAGCATACAAACCCTATGGAAGTTATCTTAGAGAAGAAAACCTTTGCTTGCTGACTTAGGTACACACCCAATAGCTAATCAGAATATGGCTACTGAGTCTCATGCAATAGATTCTCAACGCTGTATTAGCAGACTCCAAACACTAATGGGGGCACAATATGGCAAGTGTCTTGGGGGAGTTACTATCTCTCTTGAACAAAGATTATCAACCTTTTAGAGGTGAGTCGAGTAGCTTCTAATTGCTAGGTCCTGGAGACAACTGAGGGGGGGGGGGGTTGAATCAATTGTTAAATAAATTCAAACCAAAAACAACTTAACCAATTTAATGCTTAATACCAATAAACTAGTTCGATATGCTGGTAGACAGTTTTAACAGTTAATTGCTATACTGGTAAGGATTAGTGCATGAAACATAAATACAAAGTCATCCATAACACATAACACCAATATTTGTATGTGGAAACCCTGTAAGGGGAAAAACCATGGTGGGAAACCTTACCCACAATCAGATGATACTACTGCAGATAGTAAGTGTACATAAATGGGGTGTGCAAATGCAAAAAGGCCAAGTGACTAGAGCTCACTACTCAATCACAAAATGAGAGTTACACTGACTACAGTTGGATGGTTAAATCCAATAAGAATGTACTGCACAAAATAGTATCTTCATATGTTGGATTCAGTACTAGTGTAGTTCTAATTGTCTTCACAAAAACCCTCCTTCAATCTTCAAATGATGTCTGCATGTATAGCTCTGCTTATTCTCGCATATACCTTCACACAATCCTTTTTTGCATTCCACGTCTAATCTTACAAATAAGATCTTACATTTATACCATAACCTAAGACTAATTTTAGTAGGTCGACTCTACAAGATATTACAATAAAAACATTTTACAAACAATACAATATCCGATGCAATAACTGATTGAACATGTTGGCTTAATTCATTTACAACAATAATTAATCATCTCCATAGCATGCCATGCTGATCTAGAAAAGATAAACCTGTCGGTGTAACCCTGGACCTATTTGTTGGTAACAACAAATATGCAAATATGAATATACCAATAAACAAGACTCTAGGACAAGATGTCCAACTGATGTCTTTGACATTACCAAGTGTTTTCCATATCAATCCAAGTGTCGGTGATCATTATATCTTGCTGGTGTACCAGATACCAGTGACTGTGCATGAGTCACTTGCTTGTCGGTGAATGTTGTTGATTCTCCAAAGTGCTAGAGTTTTAGTAGGTGTTGACATCAATGACAAAACCATACCAAAATACCAACAATCTCCCCCTTTGGCATTGATGGCAACACATGATGGAAAAACCATCAAAGTGCCGAAACACAAATGCCAAATACCAAAAACCAACAATCTCCAAAAAGAGATCATAACCAGAAATCAAAATATAGATACAGAGAGTAATAATCTACCCTAAACAACAATCTCTCCCCCTGGGAGCAACATGTGTTTTCCTTGTGTTTTTCAAAGTTTTTCCATACCAATCTCTCCCCCTTTGACATCAAATGCCAAAGTTACAATAAAAACCAAGTTCATATACAAAATACCAATCAATTCAATATACCAACTACTCCCCCTGAGAAGTAGCTACCCATCAAAGCTGGAAAAAAGATTTCTCTATTAATTCTGCCAGTAGATGTCAATCATCAACTATCTAAGTCTCTATCGGTGGTGGTATGACTCCAAGCTGATCTCTGAGAAATTCAAAAGTCTACTTAGGCAAAGGTTTAGTGAAAATATCTGCAATCTTCTCTTTAGTATTCACATAAACTAGTTTTATCTCCTTTGCTTCAACATTTTCCCTTAGAAAATTTAGTTTGATAGAAACATGTTTGGTTTTAGAATGTAATACCGGATTCTTAGATATATCAATTGCTGCAGTGTTATCACAATAGATAGTAATAGGTTCCTTGCATTTTACCTTTATGTCTTTCAACATTTGCTTAAGCCATAGTACCTGTGTATAGTTAGTTGCTACTGCAACATATTCTGATTCTGCTATTGATAAAGATGTACACCTTTGTTTCTTACTCAACCAAGAGACTAATCTATTTCTAAGAAAGAATGCTCTGTCAGTGGTTCTTTTTCTATCATCCACATCTCCTGCCCAATTTGCATCTGTGTATGCACATAATTCAAAGTTTTCATCTCTGGGGTACCATAATCCAAAATTTATAGTGCCTTGTAAGTACCGGAAAATCCTTTTTACTATTGATTCATGATTTTCTCTTGGATTACTTTGAAATCTTGAAACAATACATACTGCATTCATAATATCAGGTCTAGTTTGTGTCAAATACAGTAAACCTCCTATCATAGATTTGTATCTAGTTGGATTAACAGGTGTAGATTCATCCCTTTGTGATAATTTATCATTTGTTGTCATATGTGTGCTTATCAGTTTAGAGTTTTCCATCCCAAATTTCTTTAGTAACTCTTTTAAGTATTTGGATTGACTCAAGAATATACCTTTATCAGTCTGTAAAATCTGCAATCCTAAAAAGAATTTTATTTCTCCAATCATAGACATTTCAAATTCTTGTTGCATTTTAATAGAAAATTCTTTACATAATCCATCTTCTCTTCCAAAGATTATATCATCAACAAATACTTCTATAATCAAGATGTTATCATTAGTTACTTTATAATATAAATTGATGTCTGCATTTCCTTTAGTAAAACCAATCTTTAAAAGATATTTATCCAATCTTGCATACCAAGCTCATGGAGAATTTAATCCATACAGAGCTTTTCTTAACCTGTAAACCATATCATTGTCCTCTATCAAAGAAAATCCATCAGGTTGTTCAATGTATACTTCCTCTCAAGATCTCCATTCAAAAATGCACATTTAATATCCATTTGATAAACTTTGTAGTTCTTGTGTGTTGCAAAAGCCAAAAATAATCTGATTGCCTCAATTCTAGCTACCGGTGCAAAGGTTTCATTGTAATCAACTCCTTCATTCTGAGAATATCCCTTACACACTAGTCTTGCTTTATTTCTGACAACCTTACCATCTTCATTAAGTTTTTTCTAAAAACCCACTTGGTTCCAATTTCATTTTTATCTTTAGGCTGGGGAACTAATGTCCAAGTGTTGTTTTTCTCAATTTGTTCTAATTCTTCTTCCATAGCTTTAATCCAAAATTTATCTTCACATGCCTCATTAACAGATGATGGTTCAATTTGTGAAATAAGACACACCTCTTCATTTGCCAATCTTCCTCTTGTCATAACTCCTTTAAACTTGTTTCCAATTATCTAATCTTCAGAATGATTTAGTCTTACATACCGAGGTGTCTTTGTTTGTTGTTGTTCCTCAGTTACTATGGAATCCTCAGATAATACCGGGTTAACTGGATCTTCATTCTATAATAGTGGATTTAGTGTAGGTTCATTTGTCAAAATTTATGTTGCCAGTTCAAAGTCTATATACCTTGAAGTTCCTCTGAATTGTTCATCAATCTTTACATTTGTACTTTCAAAAAAATTTTGCAATCTTTTGTTAAAAAATCTATATGCCTTTCTCTTAGATGAATAAACAAGAAATATTCATTCATCACTTATAGGATCAAATTTGCCAATATACTCATCTCTTCTGATATAACATTTACTTCCAAAAATTCTAAAATACTTAAGAGTAGGAGTATTACCAAACCATAGTTCATGAGAGGTCTTACCGGTTTCACCTTTGATGTGAACTTTGTTGAATGTATAGACCATTGTATTGACTACCTCTCTCCAATATACGTGTGGTAGGTTTGCTTCTGATAACATACTTCTTGCTACATCCAAGATAGTTCTATTTTTCCTTTCAACAACTCCATTCTGCTGTGGTGTATGAGGTGCTAATAGTTGTCTTCTGATTCCATTTACTTCACAGAATGTATTAAATTCCTTAGATGTAAATTCACCTCCTTGATCTGATCTTAGACATTTGATTTTCTTGCCGGTTTCATTTTCTACCATTGCTTTGAATAGTTTGAACTTTCCAAGTGCTTCTGATTTTTCCCTGAGAAAAGTAACCCAACACATTCTAGAATATTCATCAATGATTAGCATGAAATATCTATCACCTTGTAAGATTTTACTTCTAGCTGGACCACATAAATCAGTGTGAATTAAATCAAGAGCATTATTGGATTTTTCTGGAATACTTTTGAAACTAGCTCTAACTTGTTTTCCAAATTGGCATTCCTTACATACTATATTTTGAGGTTTGACAATTTTAGGTAAATCTCTAACTATCTTAGTAGTACTGATCTTCACCATGCAATCAAACTTTACATGATAGAGTCTCTTATGCCATAACCAACTTTCATCAATATGTGCAATTAAGCATGTCTTTTCACTATTATTCAAATAAAAGATATTACCTCTAGTCTGATTACCGGTTGCAATTTCCAAACCAGTTCTATTCATGATTTTGCATTTTCCATTTTTGAATTGTAACTGAAATTCTTTCTCAACTAATTGACCAACACTCAAAATATTATGCAATAATCATTCAACATAGTAAACATTGTCAGTGTTATGCTTACCATCAAGATATATTTCACCCTTACCTTTGATTGAACAAGCTTTTTCATCTCCAAATCTCACTAAGCCTCCATTGTATTCTTGAAAGTTCAAGAATTTACCTTTGTCTCATGTCATATGATGTGAGCATCTTGAATCAATGATCCATTCATCCCTTACTTCAACTTTAGCTACCAAGGCCTGTACTACCAGTTGAGAAGTAGGTTTCGGTTGATCTTCTATTATAGCAACCAAAAACCCATCCATTGTCTATTGGATCCTCATCAGAATCATCAGTCACACCTTCATCAGTAATGTAACAAGATTTGTCTTTATTCTTCTTAAATCTGTATCTCTGATATTCAGGATTAGGCTTGTATGTTCTTCTAGCTTCTTCTCTTAGTCTAGCATGTCTATCAGGGCATCTTGAAGCCATATGACCAATATTATTGTAGTTAAAACATTTAAAGGGTGCTTTACCTTCGTACTTACTTCCAACTAGACCTTTAGGCATTTTTCTTGCAAATAGTGCTTCAAGCTCTTCAAGATCTTCATTTTCTTTCCTACTTTCTTCAAGTTCTCTTGCATAAAAGGCTTTCCAATCAGATTTGTCAAATGATGGAGCAGATGATGTTGATGCATTAAAGACCAAATCTGTCTTTATAGTAGCAACAGGACCAAATTCTTCAATTTCAAAAGCTGAAAGTTTCCCAATTAATGTATCCCTAGTAACTGACATATTAGGCTTTGTTCTTAACTCATTATATCAGTGACTTTCATTTTATATGTCGGTGGCAATCCTCTTAAAACTTTTGAAACAATTTCATCTTCACTTAAGGTTCCTCCACAACATTTAATACACAAAACAATCTCATTTACTCTTTCCATAAAAGTAGAAATCCTTTCATCTTCTTCCATTTTTAGATGTTCATACCTAACCCGGAAGCTTTCAAGTTTTGCAATTTTGACTATGGAATCTCCTTCATTCAGTGTTTCCAAATGATCCCAAATAGCTTTAGCAGTAGACCTATCTGATAGTCCCATGATTTGTTGATCTGATAATGCGCTCAAAAGTGCTTCTCTTGCTTTGCAATCATTTTCCTCATCTTTAGTCAAGTTGGGTGGAGTGGGATGACTCTGAGTAGGAGTAGTATAACCATTCTTTGTAACATCCTAGATGTCTTTTCCAATGCAATTTAGATGTGTCTCCATTCTGATCTTCCATATGCCATATGGTTGGTTCCATCCAGTTTAGGACTATCCTTCCTAAAATAGTTAGTAGAAATTAGATCTCCTCAAGCTGTTAAACTTCTACAAAAAGAGGACTAAGCTCTGATACCAATTGTTAGGTCCCAGAGACAACTGAGAGGGGGGTGGTGAATCAATTGTCAAATAAATTCAAACCAAAAAAAACTTAACCAATTTAATGCTTAATGTTGGTAAACCAGTTCAATATGTCGGTAGACAGTTTTAACAGTTAATTGCTATACCAGTAAGGATTAGTACATGAAACATAAACACAAAGTCATCCATAACACATAACACCAATATTTGTACGTGGAAACCCTGTAAGGGGAAAAAATATGGTGGGAAATCTTACCCACAATCAGATGATACTACTGCAGATAGTAAGTGTACATAAATGGGGTGTGCACATGCAAAAAGGCCAAGCGACTAGAGCTCACTACTCAATCACAAAATGAGAGTCACACTGACTACAGTTGGATGGTTAAATCCAATAAGAATGTACTGCACAAAATAGTATCTTCATATGTTGGATTCAGTACCGGTGTAGTTCTAATTGTCTTCACAAAAACCCTCCTTCAATCTTCAAATGATGTCTGCATGTATAGCTCTGCTTATTCTCGCATATACCTTCACACAATCCTTTTTTGCATTCCACATCTGATCTTACAAATAAGATCTTACATTTATACCATAACCTAAGACTAATTTTAGTAGGTCGGCTCTACAAGATATTACAATAAAAACATTTTACAAACAATACAATATCCGATGCAATAACCGATTGAACATGTTGGCTTAATGCATTTACAACAATAATTAATCATCTCCATAGCATGCCATGCTGATCTAGAAAAGATAAACCTGTCGGTGTAACCCTGGACCTATTTGCTGGTAACAACAAATATGCAAATATGAATATACCAATAAACAAGACTCTAGGACAAGATGTCCAAATGATGTCTTTGACATTACCAAGTGTTTTCCATATCAATCCAAGTGTCGGTGATCATTATATCTTGCTGGTGTACCAAATACCAGTGACTGTGCATGAGTCACTTGCTTGTCGGTGAATGTTGTTGATTCTCCAAAGTGCTAGAGTTTTAGTAGGTGTTGACATCAATGACAAAACCATACCAAAATACCAACAATAATTTTAATTGGATCTAGTAAGGGGTCCGTTCAGCGCGTCGAGGTATAAACTCAATTAAGAGGTCTCCCAGCCTTGAAATCAAGGTTCAATATACCTGAAGGTACTAAGGAGAGATATTCCTAAGCACTATCATTGACTTAGTTTCATCAAATCATGTTTATTTTATAGTGGGTTGGAGTACTTGGTGTTTAGTCGTTCCCACTTAGGTCGTTCCCCTCACACCAGTCGTAACGGTTTCAAGAGTTCTTAAGCTCCTCGGGAGGGCAGGCCTACTAAAGATGTACAAATATCAAACAAAGGAAATGCCTCAAGGGTTTGGATTTCTGATTGTCTAGAAAAAGACAAGAGCATACTCTCCTACCTCTCAAAATTTTGTAAAAACATGAAATACAAATCTGTTCTTTAACCAAATAGCAATTTAGGTGCCTAAAAATGAATTTAAAGAATACACAATGTTTGGTCGATTCTCTTTAGGCAACCTGCAAAAACAATGTATCAGTAGTCATGTTGTTTTTTTATTCGTATTCTTTGACAGACGTATGTTTGATTTGATAAATTCTTTGACAAGCATCCTACAAGAAACTAGTTAAACTATGAAAATATCAGGCAAACAAAAGATGATTCAAGATTAGCATTAGTGTAATCAAAATTTGATAGAAAACCTAAAAAGTGAAACTTGTTTTAACCCAACAGAATATAGCATGATACGACAATTATCATAGAATGAAATGACAAAAGGCTTTTATCGTACGAGTCAAAAC
The DNA here is from genome assembly GCF_030272615.1 of Cryptomeria japonica. Classification (NCBI taxonomy): domain Eukaryota; kingdom Viridiplantae; phylum Streptophyta; class Pinopsida; order Cupressales; family Cupressaceae; genus Cryptomeria; species Cryptomeria japonica. Next base: position 287,653,715 of record NC_081413.1, read on the forward strand.
TGAGCATAGGATGACAGAAGATAAAATCAGATAATCAGAACAGTATGTCGTACGACACCATTTTTTTATTCATACAACAAATAAAGGGCTTCAATAGAATGTCATACGATGCAGTGATACTACTTGTACAATATTTCGTAGAGATTGTACGGACGAAACCTGCAGGATAAAATAAAATAAAATTTGAGGCCAAAAAATTAGTTTTTTTGCCCACGGTGGGCGCCAAAAATGTGTGTGTGAAAAGTGGACCTGTATCTATATCTGGAATACACAACACTTCAATTAAGTCATTAGATGCATGGTTAGTAAATCAATAATCAATGAATAATAAACCATTACAAAGCAACCCATTCCCTTCTAGTAGATGCGAGTTTAGATTGCTCTCAGATTGCTAAGCTATCCAGTGACTAGACAACACCTAAACGAAGGATTTAATCTATATGAGCATGAATTCAAGCTAGATGGATGCAAGATTTAAGCTAGATATGCAAGGTTAATCTAACATGATTTAAGCAATATATGAATATTTAAGCTAAAAGATTTAAGCAACATGAAATAACTAATATGCAATATCTCAAAGCAAATTCTCAATGAACCTAGAGCAAAAATAGCATAATGACAATATATTCTCTAGGATCTTTGAATGAGAGATGAGAGCCTGAATTTATAGAAAATTTAGAAAGAAACCAACGGCTGAGATCAAATGATGATGAGCGGTCAAGATTTTCCAAGAAGAAGCACAATCCAGGTGAATTGATGTGATTGGATGCTTTTCTCAGTTTTAAAGGAAATTGAACTAAAATTAAGATAAAATCAAGAAAAACTGATTTATTCTCTAATTCATTCAATTTTAATATTTAATTGTTTTAATTGCTTTCTTTGAGATTATCTATCAAATTTTAATTTGTTTTTCAAGATTATCTCCAATTGATTTCTTTTCTCAAATTTTTAATTCTTTTTTGTCAATTAATTCCTTTTTTGAAGATTTATGGCAATTTGATTTATTTAATTAAATATACTAGGATATTTAATAAAATAAATAAGATAATTGTTTAAACTGATATACTTTAAAATGATCAATTAATTAAATAAATATTTCATTAATATTGGGTGATTAATTTTTCCATTCCACATTGATGATTTTAGAAATTAATTGTGTGCTCAAGATTTATTTATTTGCCTTTGGTTAGGACCTTGGTGACGTTATCGAGATTAGGGGCTCATGGTTTAGATGACCATTTTTAGGGTATTACATTAAGTTTTTCAGATTATTTGGAAGCAAATGTTACCTTATGAGAGATGAGTATATTGGTAAATTTGATCCTAGAAGTGATGAAGGAATATTTATTGGGTATTCATCTAAAAGCAAAGCATATAGATGTTTTAATAAGGGATTGCAGAAAATCATTGAGAGTGCAAATGTGAAGATTGATGAACAACAGTTGAGATAATCACAAATGAACCTATATAGAGTCCACTGGTACAGAATGTTGATTCAGTCACATCGGCATTATCAAAGAATTCCATAGTGACTGAAGAACAATAACAAGTGAACACACTCAAGTATGTAAGATTGAATCACTCTGAAAGTGAGATAATTGGGAATATGTATCAAGGAGTTATGACTAGAGGAAGACTAGCAAATGAACAGGTATGTTTAAATTCTCAAATTGAACCAGCATCTGTCATTGAGGCATGTGAAGACAAACATTGGATTAAGGCTATGGAAGATGAATTGGAACAAATTGAAAAGAACAATACATGGACATTGGTTCCCCAACCTTAAAAAAAATATAATTCGAACTAAAAGGGTATTCAAAAATAAACTTAATGCAGATGGTAAGGTAATCAGAAACAAAGAAAGATTAGTGTGTAAGGGATATTCATAGAAAGAGGGAATTGATTACAATGAAACCTTTGCACCGGTAGCTAGAATTGAGGCAGTCAGATTATTTCTTGCATTTGCAGCACACAAAAACTATAAAGTTAATCAAATGGATGTTAAATGTGCATTTTTGAATGGTGATATCGAAGAGGAAGTTTACATTGAACAACCTGATGGATTTTCATTGACAAATAAAGATATGGTTTGTAGATTAAGGAAAGCTTTATATGGATTGAAGAAAGCTCCTAGAGCTTGGTATGCTAGATTGGACAAATATCTTATGAAGCTTGGTTACACTAAAGGTAATGCTGATAGCAATTTATATTTCAAAGTGACTAAAGAAGACATTTTGGTTATTGAAGTTTTTCTTGATGACATCATTTTTGGAGGACAAGATGGATTGTGTAAAGACTTTTTTAACAAGATGCAGGAAGAATTTGAAATGTCTATAATTGGGTAGATAAAATTCTTTTTAGTATTGCAGATTTCGCAGACTGATAAAGGCATATTCTTATGTCAATCAAAGTATTTGAAGGAATTACTGAAGAAATTTGGTATGGAAAACTCTAAACCAGTAAGTGCTCCTATGACTACAACTGATAAACTATCATTGAAGGATGATTCAGCTCCAGTTAATCTGACAAGATACAAATCTATGATTGGAGGTTTACTGTATTTGACACAAACAAGACCTGATATAATGAATGCAGTGTGTATTGTTTCAAGATTTCAAAGTAATCCTAGAGAAAATCATAAATCAGTAGTAAAAAGGATTTTCCGGTATTTACAAGGCACAACAAATCTTGGTTTATGGTATCCTAAAGATAAAAATTTTGAGTTATGTGCATACACCGATGCTAATTGAGCAGGAGATGTAGATGACAGAAAGAGAACCACCGGCGGGGCATTCTTTCTTGGTAGCATATTGATTTCATGGTTGAGCAAGAAACAGAGTTATACATCATTATCAACAACAAAATCAGAATATGTTGCAGCAGCAACCAATTGTACTCAAGAGCAGATTGCAGATTGCAGACATCTTTACTAAGCCTTTTCCTATGGAAACTTTTGAATATCTCAGAGAGCAGCTTGGGGTCATACCCTCACCACTAGAGCCTTAGACAGTTGATGCTTGGCATCAAACCGACAAAATTTACAAAGAAACCTTTTTTCGGCTTTGATGGAGGAGAGCTACTTCTCATGGGGAGTAGTTGGATAAGTTGGCATTTGTAATTGGTTCTATAAACTGGTTTTATCTAGTATTTGAATTGCTTTGGCATTTGATGTCAAAGGGGGAGAGATATCTATGGAAAAACACATTATCCTTTGGGGAGAGATTGTTACTCTCTGCATTTGTATTGATCTATTCTGGAGATTATTGGTTTTTGGTTCATTGGCATTTCTGTTTTGGCACTTAGATGGTTTTTCCAACTTGTGTTGCCATCAATGCTAAAGGGGGAGATTGTTGGTATTATGGATATGTTGCATTGGTTTTTTAATTGATGTCAACACTTATCAACACTTATCCTTTTGGAGATCTTTGATTATGTTCACCGGCAAGTTCAGTGACTTATGCACAGTCACGGGTATTTGGTTCACCGGCAGGTTATATTGTTCACCAACACAGAAGATGACTTTTTATCATCTAGAGATCACTTGGTTATGTCGAAAACATGGTTTGAACACTTAGTTTTGGAGATTTGGTTATTGGTCTAATCGGGTTGATATATTTGCTATTACCAGCAAATGGGTCTAGGTTATGGACTGGCATGCATTATCTATTCCAGATCAGCATGACACATTATGGAAGTGGTTTAATCAATTAATATTATTGTTGATGTAGTTTCCACCCTTGACTTGACTTGTTCTGACTAGAGTTGACTTTTAATTCATGCATGATAGACATTATTGGGCATAGGCTATTTCAGATGATTTATATGACGTTGATACTATCATTATTGATCGTGTGATTTATTAGTCACTATATACTTATTATGCGATTGATTATAGAAAGATTATATTGATCATGTGATTTGATGAGCATAAGTGTTGATGAATTTTACATGCCTTCCTATAATTATGAATTATACTAATCATGCACTTGATGATGTTTTTATGTACTGACCATATTTAATGATTAACTATGATGAGTTGATCTTATGGTGTGGTTGATTGATGTATGGCTATCTTCAGGATAGAGACAATGCCACATCACTCATTGCGAGCGGGATGTGTCGTTATGATTCTCTAACCCTTGCCTGTTATAATATATGCATATGTCGTATCGTTGCTTTGTGGATGCAGGATTTGTAGGTACCAGACGTCGACTCCACCTGGCTCCACAAGTCTGAGCATGTCTTTAAATCCCAGTGGCATGTGGTTCGGAGTTGGCACAAGTTCCCCTCACTTACTCTAGGTCTAAGTTGTTCACTATGAGTCGTCAGCGTCTTGGCGCAAGTCGCTGCGTCAGTTAGTAAGCTTGATTTTTTCTATATCATGAGTATGTTAGTATTGGTGGGTTAATCCTGTTATAATGAGGCTGATTGATTATTGATGCGATATTAAATAGTTAATAATGGTTATTCTATTTATTTTGATTAATAGCGATTTGATTATTTGATTACCTAATGTTTAATTTAATTTATTGGATTCTTGCCTTTTTGGGTATTTAATTACTTGATATTTAATATTTATTTATTTTAATGATGATTTAATATTTATTGTTTAGCTTATGTTGTGGCATTATATTTATTTGTGATTTGACCTTTTATTGGTATTTAATTGTTTATTTATATATTTAATCATCCATGTTTTAATATTTATTTGGTATTTAATATTTAATTAGTTCTTTAATTAATTTATGAGCCTTTGGTTTATTTAATTTAATCTCCCCATTTGATTTATTTAATTGTGTCTCATGTTTTATTTATTAGTTGACTTTAATATTAAGTGGGTTGTATAAATACACTTTAGAATAAAATAATAAAACACTCCCACCTAATTGTAAAAGCATGATTTATATTTACCTTACCTATGTTGTTCTTTTATTAGTTGAATTTGGAAAGGGAGGTAAAATTATATTATATGGTGGGGTTGGTAAAATATATTATAGATTGGAATATTTTGATTGGCCGAGATTGAGGATAGGGTTTTTGGTTAATGTTTGTCTTTTTATTTTCTTTCCCGTGAAGTTTTTGAGGTTGGCACTCCTCTAGAAATTTTTTCTCCAGCAAGTTTTCTTCTTGTCTTTGGATTTCTTCTTTCTTGGTTTTGGCTAGAGCTTGGATTGGATTTGGTTTGGCTTGTGGGAGCTCTTCTTCAACTTCAATCCATTACTTCAAAGTTGCAGGTTGGAGTTCTTCACTTTGTATTTTGGTTTCAATGGCTTCTTTGTGTATGCATTGTGTCTGCATTGTTTTGGGTATTGGGTTGAAATAATGTTGTTGGCATTTTGATGATTTAATTGTGATTGTCATTGATGGACACACACTTTCTATGAGATCACTTTGTGAATGTATGAATTATGCTCAACTGGTAATTGTTCCAAAATGGTATCATGTTGTAGTCTTTAGACTATTGATGTTATGAAGAAAGTGTTTACCAATATCAAGCGGTATAAAGACCCAAGCGGCATAGAGAGATCAAGCAGTTTAAGGATCTCAAGTGGAGTAGAGAAAAGGAGCCAAAAGTGGCAGTTATCTTTTTCCCAGTCTTCAAATTTTGTCAACCGGAAATCTGTTTGAACCAATATTACTCTGAGTTACCAACTGGTAACCAGAAAAGTTGTATAAACCGGTAATACTTTGTGATGAGTTACCAACTAGTATATTTTTGTGATGATTTACCATCCACTGATACTTTGACAGTGATTTTGTGTCATGTTACCAAATGTGTCTAGACACAATGAACCGACATGAATTCTGATTCCTTTTAAGGACATCATGTCTAGGGTTTTGAATGTGTATGTATGAGTGTAGCTGTTAGTTTTTGGGTGGTCATTGAAGCTCTTATATGTAGGATCTTAATTGAAAAGATCAAGTCTGTGTACTACAATAGAGTGTGGATTTACTGAACACTAAAGTAATGCTAAAGAGCATTAGCTATGAGCTACAATTGATCTAATCAAGCAGACTATGTCATTTGCTATATCATTCACTTCTTGATTACTCACATCTTTGACAAGTCAGAAACCCTTAACCAGGTAGACCCAGAAAAGCCTTTGTAAATCCTCTAACAAGGTGGTTCACATATGTGGATCTGAAATCCTCTCATAAGGTATTCTTTAATCAGATTTATCTCCTAACAGAGATTGAGATTCCTAACAGGATCTGTTCCGGTAAAGAACATTGTATGACCTTAACTGGTTTGGTTACTATCTTGCAGATAGTTACCTGTGAGTTTCATCTCATTGTGGTTTTTCCCATTTGGGTTTCCATGTCTAAATCTCTTGTGTTATGGTGATTGTGCTTCTATGGGTGAATTCCTTATTTACTATTTGGTTTGCATGTATGTTAATCGGTTTGTTTGTTAAACCGTTTTACCGGTTTACTGCTAGACTATTAAAGTGTCTAAGTACAGTATTTCTTGGTATACTAATTCACCCCGCCTCTTAGTATTCATCAATTGGTATCAGAGCCAACCTTTCTATAAGTCTAACCACTTGGAAAGAGATATGGGGGAATACACTGTGAGGGAACTTACTCATCGGCTCACTTAGACTAAGCAAGCCTGTGATGAACTTAAGGTCAAATATAAGGCCTCTCAGGCAAAAAGAAGAGAGCATGCTAAAAAACTGATGGAGCTAACTGAAAACAATTTTTTTGATGAAGCAGACATGGAAGGCTTAATTCAAGAAGTTGAAAACTAAATGAGTCGAATGCTAACCTAAGAAGGGAACTTGAAGGACTAACTATCAAAATGTGTCAAGAGCTTGAAAACTAGAGGAAAGCTAAAGATCTAGTAAAAGACAAAGATCATGAGATCTCCAAGATGAAGCAAGAAATCGGTACACTTACCGCTCATCTTCTTGAAATAAAATGGAAAAGGAAGGAATCCAAGGTGAACTAAACATGGCTATTTCTAAGAATGCAGCCTTGAAGGAATCCAATGTTGTTATTTCCAAAGAACTCACTGAGTCAAAAGAAATACTTGTCAAATTCAATAAGAGCACTGTAAAGCTAGAACAGAAGCTTGAATAAGCCAAACCGGTAAAGAATACCAATGGACTTGGCTTCTCTGATTATGAGGAAGGTGAGACCTCTAGAACAAAATATGGAGCATCAAAGAAACAACCGGCATCAAAGGATAAAGGCAAGGAAAAGTTCAAACCTGTTTCTTTAATTGTCTCAAGGAAGGACACACTGCTAATGTATGTAGAAGTAAGGCTTACAATAATTTTCCTTATTTTTTAAATGATAAGCCTAGACCCAATAGATTGAATGGAAATTGTTATGCATGCAACAAGTTTGGGCATAGAGCATTTGAATGCAGGTCTGTCATGCACAATACTAGAAGGTATCCTCAAAGGAGTCAAGGAGTTTTTCCTGAATCCTCTGAGAACCGGAACCCAAACCGGTTTAATACCTATGGTCATTAGTCAAGTAGCGGTGGCTATCAAGCGGCAACCAGATGGAGAGCAATCTATGTGATTTGTCATGGTCATGGTCACACTGCTGCAACATGCAGAAGGAAGAATGGAAACATGAATAATGGACCTTGGAGAGCACTTGGAATGGTTTGCTATCATTGCAACAAACCGGCATACAACAAGATTCTTCATAACAAGAAAGAGTATATTGGATGATATGCTGGTCACTCCAGAAGGAAAGATTGATGTTGAAATTGTTCAAGCAAATATGAAGAAAACCTGGAGGAAGAAGCCAGAAGAAGTGATTCAAGAAGAACCAGTTTATGCACCTAGTGTGGAAGTCGTTGAACTGGCAAACTAAGCATCAAAAAAGCTTAGGGGGAGCAAATAGTAAAATATCTCGTACCCCCGGTTTACACCGATAAAAGACCTCAACCGGTATGTGATACCTATCAGTTGGCAGAAGACCAGAAATGGTAAAAGGCAAATTAGGTTTTACGCCCTAATAGTGGATCATTTATTGTGGTAGGTGAAGAACTTGTTTAAAAGAATTTTTCAAAGTCATTTTTCACTTAACAGTTCACGAGTGAAGAAGTTTTCAAGCACAGGGCGAAGGAAAGCGATTTGGATTGCGATTCAAAGAGTTTAACAAAATCTTGAAGAAGAATCAGAAGCAAACATTTGTTGGTGAAGTATAGAACACAAAGCGGTATTTCAACAACCAAAGGAGTGTGTAGCGAAGTTTAAATTGCGTGCCCTAAATTTTGACTTATGAAGGTATTTTTCTCAATTCTCTATTTATCATGGCTTCTGCATCACATGCTAGTTCTGGTGCACCTGATGATTCTGTAGACTTCATTCAATGGAAGGCAAAATACAATGCCCTATCTCAAATACCCGTTGGTGTTATAGTGGAGAAAGGCATTTCTGATTACATTGACTGTAAGATAGAAGATCTAGGATCTTTGATAATCCATTCTCAGTTGAGTTTGTTCTGTGGGAAGGACAAAAAGATTAAACTAGAATACAGCATTCTGGAAAAGAAGAAACTTCACAATGTTGTCTATTTCCTTGAAGAATTTTCAAATGATCACATCTACATTATTCTGAGTAGAGTACACGATGATAAAATGTACTTAGAGCAGACGCATGATATTACACCAGAAGCAATTCATGCCATCACCAGTTTCTGCAACGTCGGTGAAGTGCCAGCCCTAAGGAAGATTAGCAAGATAGAAATGACTAAGCTCACCAGTTCAGTGAGTGATTCATGGGGAATGACTGTCAATTCCATCAAGGATGATCTGGTCAAATATGCATGTATGGTGATAGGATACCGAATGTTCCATGCTAGAAGAATCAACTCTGTCTCTGCTGCAACGGTAAATGTCGCCCACAGGATGATCAAGGAAGATGCATCATTTGATATATGCACTTGTTTGCAAAGACAACTTCTGTTGAACCTCAAGTAAATCAAATAGGACAATGCCTTGAGATTTAAGTTTGAAAAACTATTGGTTGGGTTGTTCTTCTACTTCCAAGGCTATTTTCCAGGAGTAGGTGATATTTAGTGGTCTACTGACCAATCGGTGACAAAGCAAATCAAGAAAAGCCTACAAGCAATAGGAACCGGTTATCTGGAAGTGCTGAACAAATACTTTGATGAGTTCAAATGCAAAATGAACTAAAGGGTAAGAATATTTGGTGATATTGTCAAGAATTATGAGGAGGACATCTGCTTCACCATTGGAGTTGATGAATGCATAATGGAGGCGATTGAGCCTAGATAGGAAGAAGTGGAACCGATGGGATATGAGGTAATGTATGACATGCTAGATGGGTATGCCTCTACCCTAATCACCTCACCCCTTGATCCAAAGGCAAAGAGAAATGGCACCTATTTGGAAAGGGTTACACTAGTTGAAGAACCCTCATTAAAGAAGGGAAAGGCAGTGCCTTCATCATCAGCACTGGTTATCACAGCAAGTCCCAAAGTGACCAAGCAGTCACTAGCAAAGAAGAAACCAGAAGCGGCACCCGCCAAGTCTTCAAGAGGAAGCGGAAGACAAAAAGAAATACACCAGACTCAGAGGATACTATCTCTAAAGAATAGCCTAAGAAGATGAGGAAAACAAGGAAAAAGACAAAGAGTGAACTGGCAACATCTGCACTAGTAAATATTGATATTTCCTCTTAAAAACCTTTGACACATTGTCAAAGAACAATTAAGAATATTAGAAGAAAATTACTTGGTGATTTGAAAGAGTTCTTTGATGATTTTAATGATGATGAAAAGAAGGAAGTTGAATAGGAAGTTATCAATTATTTATGTATTAATGACCGGTGGCCATCAGAAATTAAATCTGAGACACCTGATTCTTTGTATAATTCTTTAGATAACAAGTGGTGCATTGCCATAGAAAGGGAACAAGAAATAAGAGAGGAAGTATTTGCACAATACTTTCCTAATGTGCCCAAAATAGAACTGTATGAAGTGGTGGAGAGATATAAGGGCCTCTTCTTCATGAGAAGAAGAAGACTCCTGTTGTTGGAAGAAAAAGTTTTAGAAGTGGTCAAAGATACCCACTCCCTTGCTCAATCATCTTTAAGATTGCATCAAGTGGCTGAAGCCAATAGGAAAGATGAGAAAGAATCGGAAATCACTCAACTAGATGAAGTATATGACAATGAAGGAGAACTGATCACTACTCAATTGGACCCAATTGATGTTGATGCCTTGAATGGTGAAAATGTTACTCCAGATGCACCAACAGAAATAGAAGGTCAGGAGAAATAGGAGGAAGACAAGAGAAAATAGGTAGAGAAAGAGAAGAAGAAACAAGAGGAAGAAACTAGAAACCAGGCAGAAATGGAAAAGAAGTAAAAGGAAGAAGAGAAGAAAAAAGTGGAAGAGGAGAAAAAAGAGGAAGAAAAGAAAAAGGAAGAGGAGAAGAGGAAAAGAAAAGAAAGGAAGATGAGAAGAAGAAACAAGAGGAAGAGAATAAGAAGAAGGAAGTGGAATGGAAAAAGGAGAAGAAAAAGGAAGAGGAGAAGAGAAAGGAAGAGGAGAAGAGAAAGGAGCAAGAGAAAAAGAAGCAAGAAGAGGAGAAAAAGAAGAAGGATGAAGAAGAAGAGAAGCGGAAAGAAGAGGAGAAAAAGAAGGCAGAAGAGGACAAGAAAAGAGCTAAAGAGAAAGAGGGAGCAGCATAGAGCACTCAAATGGAGACCCCAAAGGCAATCGGTAGTCAAGCCAAATCGACTAACATTACCAGTCCTATTGACCTCTAGTCTGCAAATGAATCAGAGTTGTTGCAGAGCATTAAGGTTGCCTAAGAATGCTTGGAAGCAATAAGGAGAAAGAAAGAGCAAGATGTGATCCAAGCTATGATGGACACTCTTACTGGTTTGATACCCAGTACCAACCTCCCCAGTACCGATTCCTCTCTTGCATAATTAAAGCTCCTATGCACAGTTATAGAAGACCAAGTACAAAGCCTGGAAGAGGTTGCAGAAGCAAATGCCAAGAAGGAGCATCAAAAGGCTCTAGACACTTCTTTAGTGAAAAAGTTAACAGAGCTCCGGTTTGATCTACAGAAGGCACAGAAGGACATTAGAGATGCAATGGTGAGGGCAAATTATTGCTAAGTAAGATATGTCAACCTCATCTATTCTGTGATGATATGCTTGCTCAGAAAGCCAAACTATAATTTGATATGCAATCATTTATAAGCACCTTCAAGACGCCATATGATTCCTTCTCCACATATGGACAAACTGCTCACTGGATTCAACTCTAGTCTGTAAGAATAGAGGCAGAGATAAGCAACCAGACACGTAATTTGTAGGAACTTCAATTGGTCCTACTACCAAGACTGCAAATTCTTCAAAAATGCTATCTAAATCTGGATGCCCTAACGGTCACTCAAGAGATGAGTACCTTGGATGCCATGGAAGAGCAGGCCTATCAGATGCAAACAGAGAATGAGGTTGCTACCTCATTGCTTGAATCATGGTCTTTATCCATGAAGACATTTATGTAGGACTTTAAATCAGTTTTTGACAAGTTTCACTCTTTATTGTCATAAACTCTTTAAATATGTTATTAAGCTAATGGAACAGGGGTTTTCAACTATACTTTGTCATTATTGGCAAAGGGGGAGTAGTATTCTATTTTTTTGAAAATTTTTGATGGGGAGTAGTATTCTGAATTTTTATGCATGCTATGTATACTTTCATGTTTATCTCTATAAGGAAGTAGTATACATTGTATTTTCTGCAAAAGGGATAGTGTATATGCTTAGGGGGAGTAATTTTGATTATGGCATAATTTTTTTGTAAAACACTTAGATGTCAAAAAAAAATTCCTAAGTGTTGCCATCAATGCCAAAGGGGGAGATTGTTGGCATTTTGATGATTTTGTTGTGATTGTCATTGATGGACACACACTTGCTATGAGATCACTTTGTGAATGTATGAATTATGCTCAACCAGTAATTGTTCCAAACCGGTATCATGTTGTAGTCTTTAGACTATTGATGTTATGAAGAAAGTGTTTACCGATCTCAAGTAGTATAAAGACCCAAGCAACATAGAGAGATCAAGTAGTTTAAAGATCTTAAGCAGAGCGGAGCAAAGGAGTCAGAAGCGGTAGTTATCTTTTTCCCAGTCTTCAAATTTTGTCAACCAAAAATCTGTTTGATCGGTATTACTCTGAGTTACCAACCGGTAACTAGAAAAGTTATATAGACCAGTAATACTCTGTGATGAGTTACTAACCGGTATATTTTTGTGATGAGTTACCATCCACCGACACTTTGACGGTGATTTTGTGTCGTGTTACCAAATGTGTCTAGATACAATGAACCTAGGAACTTGCAAATGTAATCCTATTGGACCGACATGAAATCTAATTCCTTTTAAGGACATCATGTCTAGGGTTTTGAATGTGTATGTATGAGTGTAGCTGTTAGTTTTTGGGTGGTCATTGAAGCTCTTATATGTATGATCTTAACTGAAAAGATCAAGTTTGTGTACTGCAACAGAGTGTGATTTACTAAAGACTAAAATAATGCTGAAGAGCATTAGCTATGAGCTACAATGGATCTAATCAAGCCGACTGTGCCATTTGCTAGATCATTCACTTGTTGATTACTCACATCTTTGACAAGTCAAAAACCCTTAACCAGGTAGGCCCAAAAAAGCCTTTGTAAATCCTCTAACAAGGTGGTTCACATCTGTGGATCTAAAATCCTCTCACAAGGTAGTCTTTAATTGGACTTATCTCCTAACAGAGATTGAGATCCCTAACAAGATCTGTTATGGTAAAGAACATTGTATGACCTTAACCGATCTGGTTACTATTTTGTAGATAGTTGCTTGTGAGTTTCATCTCACTGTGGTTTTTCCCATTTGGGTTTCCACGTCTAAATCTCTTGTGTTATGGTGATTGTGATTCAATGGGTGAATGCCTTATTTTCTATTTGGTTTGCATGTGTGTTAACTAGTTTGTTTGTTAAACTGTTTTACCAGTTTACTGCTAGATTGTTAAAGTGTCTAAGTACAATATTTTTTGGTATACTAATTCACCCCCCCCTCTTCGTATTCATCAAATATTATATGCTATAGTTTTATTATTGTTGAAAGGAAATATTTGGGGAGAACTTTATATTATTTGTGTTTTGTATAGTTGATGGAAGATAAGTATTTGGTATTTCCTATGTATGTCGTTCCTAGTTCTGTGAAACTCTTGTGAGATATTTGATTAAATCTTGGTCTATAGTTTGAGATATTTATTGTGTTTATACCCAAGTAATCCTTGTTTCTGGGCATCTCTATTCATATGTTTTTCGAGCCTTTTTGCAAAGTCTAGATTTTATTAGTTTACTCAAAAGTTTTCTGAGATTTTGGTAAGTCTCATGCAAAAGCAATGTCTTTTTTCAGCAGAAGCATTGTCTTTTTTTGGCAAAAGCACTGTCTTTTTTCAGCAGAAGAGTTGTCTTTTTCGGAAGAAGCACTGTCCTTTTTGGCAGAAGTGTTGTCCTTTTCTGCAGAAGTGTTGTCCTACTGGGCAAAGCGGTAACCTGCCTATGTGTTGTATTTTGTGAGTTTTTGGTCATTTATGAAGTATTTTCCCGAATGGATTATTGTACCAGAGGCTATTTTTGAGGTCTATTAATACTTTCAAGATTTGGCTTTTATCAGTCTTGATGTATTTTGATGGTTTATGTATATTTACTTCTCTATACCATTGTGGGTATTTTAGACTCTCTTTCATGTGGATAGTCCATGGATGATTGAGATGTTTTTCATGTTGTTTTGGAGGCAGTAGGCCTTGTTGTGGTGTTATTCTTTATTTGATGGCAGCATTTGATGGATTGTTATGCCTTTGTTTATTGCTAGCCAAGAGGCTCATTTTTCTATATGGATGTTGTTGTAACCTTGCATATGTTGTGAGAGTATGTGTCGAAGTTTTTGGTTTCTTTAAGTATTGTTTTCAGGTATTTATGTTGGTAGAGCCTCTTGTGATTTATTGTTGGGCCATGTTAGGAGGAGTGGGATTCCTTGTGATGACCGAGGTCACGAGGGATAGGCTTGCATGAGGTTCCTTGTAAGGATGCATGAAGTCTAGACCACTAGGGCACATTGGAGTTTTTCCATGATTTGTAAACAAGTGATAACATTGAAAATGAATTAATGGGAATAGGGGTTTATAACTCATTTAAACAAGATAATGAATATTTTTGGAGCCTCATGGCTTAGTCCTAGGGAGGATGTTTTAGGATAAGCATGAGAAGGCTGTGAAGATGGTAAGCTAATCTCCCTTGGTCTCTCATAGGTTGAGATAGTTCCACGTGTTTGTCAGTCTAGTGCCTTGTGTTATTATGTTATTATGTTGTGAGGATGGCATGTGATGACACTCCACTCCTACATGTGTTCTCCCTTTATGTTTTATGATTATGCTTATTGGATGCATTTATGTCCTTATGAGTTTTATGCCTCTGGGAGTTTATATTTGTGGTTATGTGTGAGTTCTTGCTTGAGAGTCCTAGTGTGGTTAGTCTCCTTGGTTATAAGTGTCAGCCTAGATGTAGAGTGTGTGTTGGGACCTTGTGTCATCTCCTAGCATGGGGGGTGGTTCCTTTGGATCCACATGGTTGGGTGGTTGGTGCTTTTAAACCATTGGGATGTTCATGTCATTGGATTCTTCTTGCATGGATGAGGATGCTTCTTCAGATTGTTCATGGATAATAATTGCAGAAAGAATGTAAATGATGATGTGATTTATGTAATGAAATTCTTATGTAACAGTTGTAAAAGAAGTCATGTCTATGAGAAATGACTATGTTGTTCTAGTTATAGTGATAGCTTTTGATTATGGTAGATGATTGTAATGTTGAACCTTGAGTTGTAGTGTAACGCACTTATATTAAATGAAATGGATGCATGAGATGTGGATAAGTATTGTTGTTCGAAACTAAATGATGCATTTTGTATTCTTGATGAACCATGTTAAAAGTAAATTGGGTAAATGTTGTGACAATGGTATTAGATTTGAAATGATTTCTTTAACTAATGATTTAAGTAGAATAAATGTTATGTCTTGATAGGAGGTATGAGTATGAGTAATATTGGAAGATATCTTAGGAAATGTTTATGAGTTGTGATTAAAGAATTTGAATTTATAGTATCATACTTCATAGATAGTGATCTAATGATTGAATTGAAATCTTATAATGCTTGGGATGTAATTGAAGGTTCCTTATGAAATATTGTATGGATGTTCTTAGTGAATGAATTGCTAATCTTATTAATGGAAATTACTAGTAAGTGTATGGGTAGATGGTAAAATGAATGATTGTCTTTTAGGAAAGGCTTATAATGTATCATGTGTTATGGTTTAAGATTATATCTCCATTTGGTGGATGCTATTAGTGGTTATGGAATTAGGATATTGTATCATAGTTTGTGTTGAGATGAATTTGTGTAGTTACCTAATTTGTAATGAGATGATTGTTGGTTAATTGATATAGTGTAAGAGATTTTATGAGTATTAAACAAGCTATGGGTTAAATATTTAAGGATACTCTGTGAGTATTGCATTATGTTCTTTTGGAATCATGATGAAGTAATAAGTATGCTAGGAGCATAGAATCACAGATGATTTTGTGGAAGTTAATCTTAAATGGAAATTATGTTAATGCAATGTAAGGGATTAATCTTGGTATGTGTATGGTGATTTTTATAGTCAGAGGTTGGTTAATGGTAATAGGAACATTTGGACTTGGTGTATAAAATGAATCTAAGTGAAAAAGGAAATAGTGATGCATTGAAAGATAGAATCTCATATTAGATGAAAGATTAAGAAGGTTGCATATCATGAGTGTTAGGTATTTCTATGTTGCACCTATGTGTGTATAATGATTAAGATTATGAGGTATTGAACTAGAAGAAAGTAAATGCTTATTGCTTATGTAGGTAGATTAAGTAATGGTGTTGAGATACCCTAAGGAGTTAGTAGAAATGATTTATTGTATTTCGCTTGCATAGTTGTTTGAATAGCTTGAGTGAATTATTCTATGTTCATAACAATTAATTGTTGTTGTGTGCTCACTGCATTGCTTAAGTGATGTTATTTGTTGTATGTTTTAAAAAATTAAAAAAATTAGTGTGTTTTTAGCTATATTTCTCTGAGGTATTTTGGGGGGCATTACAAGTCGACATGATACATCACATCTTGACTTGTTGTAATTGATTTTATTGTAATATTCTTAGTGAGCCGACCTACACATTTGGTCTTAGGTTTTGGTATATATGTAAGAGCTCAATTGTGACATTCATATAGAGGTGGTATGTAATAAGGTATTATAAGGTTGTGATATTCGGTATATGCGAACATAAGCAGAGCTACTCACACAAACATAATTTGAAGATTCAAGAAAGGTTTGAAGAAGAAAATCAGAGCTTGCAGTACATTATCATTGGATTTAATCATCCAATTATAGTCAATGTGACTCATATTTATGATTGAGCAGTGAGCTCTAGGCAGCTGGCCTTTCTGCATGTGCAGACCCCATTTGTAAACACATACTATCTGCCAAAGGGGGAGATTGCTGGCATTCTACACTCTTATGAGAATAGTTGGTGTTGTCATTGATGGCAACACTCATGAGAAAAATCCAAAAACTGTTCCAAAAAATGAAGTCCAAAAAGTTTCCAAATAGATGTGCTCCCCTTGAGAAAATGATCTCCTCTGAATAAGCATTTTTCTCTCCACTACTCCCCCTTTGACATCAATGACAAAGGTTGTCAAAAATAGTCAAATAAGTGTAGAATGTCAACATCGACAGGCAAGGTTCTCCCCTACACCGACACCTGATAGAAAAGTGGATGGACTGGAGTAAGTCATCGACTATCGGAAGGAGTTGGTTTCATATTATCCCGATGACCCAATGGAAAGGCCCAAGCGTAGACCATTTATCCGACATTGGCCACATGGAAGAAATTCATCGCATTTAAAGTCAAACCTGCATATATCCTTAGTGTCAAATCTTACAGAATTTTGACAAGGAGCAGCTCAGCATTGGTGGGTCCCCCACATGTGCGCGCATCTTAAGGCACCCAAATTTTGCAACGAAAAGGCAAGTTAACCAACAAGCAAGTCGGGTAGATCAGACGTAGATCATGATGATCCAATGACTATCACTATGTTGCGATGCTTAGATTCTCACAATATATCATCATGACTTGGCAACTGGTGAGGTGGTGGTCCAGTGGCAGGTGACGTGGCACAGATGGATGAAGAGATGGAAGGTCCAACGGTGACGACGTGATAGAACGGGTGGCATGTCACCAAAGGATGACTTATTGAGCAGACCTTTCCTATGATGAATCTCTAAAAGGTTTCATTGAAGGATTAGTTTCATCAACATAGGGTATATCGAAGAAATCAAAACTGGTCCCACCGATAAAATAAAGGCATCAACGAAACTGCGGGTTTGATGAGACTTGAAGACGGCTCGCCGAGGGAGTAGTTTGGCTAAAAGAGTGATATCCAACATAACCAAAGGCGATGTGGTGGTCCAGGTGGACCCACGAGTGGGTCGTAGGATGACGCGTGGCGGGCATGACAGATAGGTGGTGCCTAGGCAGATCTCATGAGTGAACCAGGGGGTGCCACATGGTGACACGTGGTAGAGGGGAACAGATCAGCCGGGGTTAATGTTGGTATTATGGATCTGTTGTATTGATTTTTTCATTGATGTCAACACTTATCAACACTTATCTTTCTGGAGATCTTTGGTTATGTTGAACCGACACATTATGTTCACCGGCATGTTCAGTGACGTGCACAGTCACCAGTATATGGTTCACCGACAGGTTATATTTTTTCACCACAACTAAGGATGATCTATTATCATTTGGAGATTACTTGGTTATGTCCAAGACATGGTTTGGACACTTATTTTGGTGATTTGGTTATTAGTCTAATTGAGTTGGCATATTTGTTGTTGCCGACAAATGGATCTAGGTTATGGAGTGACAAGCATTATCTATTCCAGATCAGCATGACATGCTATGGAGATGATTTATTGATTGGTTATTATTGAAAATGCATTGAGCTGACATGATGCATCACATATTGATTCACTTGTAATTGATTCAATTGTAATATTCTTAGTGAGCTAACCTACACATTTGGTCCTAGGTTTTGGTATATATGTAAGTTCTCATTTGTGAGATTGATGTAGTGAATAAAGGAATGTAATATGGTATGGTAAGGTTGTGATATTTGATATATGCGAATATAAGAAGAGCTACTCAAGCAGACATCATTTGAAGATTCAAGAAAGGTATGAAGGAGATTATCAAAGCTTAACCGGTACTGAATCCATCATATGAAGATGCTATTTTGAGCAGTACATTATCTAGGATTTAACCATCCTACTATAGTGATTGCGACTCTCATTTGAGCAGGGAGCTATAGGTAGTTTGCCTTTCTACATGTCCAGACCCCATTTGTACACAAATATTATCTGCAGTAGTATCATCTGATTGTGGGTAGGGTTTCCCACCGTGGTTTTTCCCCTTATAGGGTTTCCACATACAAATATTTGTGTTATGTTGTGGATGTTGTTTCTCTTTTTGTTTCATGCATTAAGCTTCACTGGTATTATTATTAAGTGTTAAACTGTCAACCGGCATTAAGTTTCATTTACCGGTATTATGCATCAAGTTTGATTAAGTTATATTTAGGTTGAAATTAATAGACAACTGATTCACCCCCCCTCTCAGTTTCCTTTGGGTCCTAACAATTGGTATTAGAGATAAGTCCTCTTTTTACAGAAGTTTAATAGCTTGAGGATATTCTATGGCAACTAACTATTTTAGGAAGGATAGTCTGAAACTTGATGGAACTAACTATAGTATATGGAAGATTAGAATGAAGACACATCTAAATTGAATTAGAAGAGACATATGGGATGTTACAAAGAATGGCTATGTTCATCCTACATAGAGTCAACCTTATCCACCAAACTTGGCTAAAGATCAGGAGAATGATTGAAAAGAAAGAGAAGCACTTTTGAGTGCCTTGTCAAATCAGCAAATCATGGGATTATCAGACCGATCTACTGCTAAAGCTATTTGGGATAAATTGGAGACATTGAATGAAGGAGATACCACTGTCAAAATTGCAAAACTCAAGGAAGGTATGAAGGAGATTATCAGAACTTAACTGGTACTGAATCCAACATATGAAGATGTGTAGTACATTATCTAGGATTTAACCATCCTACTGTAGTCATTGCGACTCCCATTTGAGCAGTGAGCTCTAGGCAGTTGGACTTTCTGCATGTGCAGACCCCATTTGTACACACATACTATCTATAGTAGTAACATCTGATTATGGGTAGGGTTTCCCACCATGGTTTTTCCCCTTACAAGGTTTCCACAATGTCAAGAATGTCAATTTGGAAAGAAAGTTAGAACAACTTTTAAGAGTATTCCAGAGAAATCCAATAACATTCTTGACTTAATTCATAATAATTTATGTGGTCCTACAAGAACTAGAAGTCTACAAGGAGATAGATATTTTATGCTAATCATTGATGATTATTCTAGATTGTGCTGGGTTACTTTTCTACTTTATTAAAATTATAAACCACTTAAATATTATAAAGTGACTTTCTTAAATGAATTTGGATGCCCAAAAGGTAAATTAAACTATAGGAATTGAATTAAATACATTTAAATGTATTTAATATGGAGTTGGGTGTACTTTTCTTGGAATTTGTGCTTTTTAGGGATATAAGAGAAAATGAGCAATTCAAACTATATTATTGTTGATTATTTGAAATTTCTTTGCTTTGCTCTATGGGTTTTTTGAGACAAGGGTTTCAGAGGGTTTTCTATTGAAGAACGAAAATTATTCATGGATCTATGATTTTGAGGCTATGAAAGATTAGCTGAATTATTGCAATTGTGAGGGCATCATCCAAGAGTCTTAGTGCACTTCATCAGGAATTATTTCCTTCAGTTATTTATCAATTTTGAATAAGGAAAGGGGAATTGAGGTTTAGATGTCCCAATTTGTACCATTTTTAATTCAATAAAGTAGTTGTACAGTTCCTTATTGTTGGTCGTACAATTTATTGCTTGGCACATGTGGGCCTCGACAGGGGTTTTTAACCAGGAGGGATGAAACGCGTTCTAATTTGCATTCTGATTGTGAAATTCCCAACACCTAGCATATTTAGGTGGTTTCATTTATTTTTTGGCCTGGAGAATTCACATTTTGGACTTGCACACTCATTTTGGTCAGTTTCCCAGTTTTGGCTGGCAAACTTTAGAATTCTTCATTTAAAATAAGTTGAGGAACTATGGGTATGCAATTAGCAGTAGAATTAATTGTAGCAATTATCTTATTCATAATATAATTACATTTGCTCTTAATTTTGTACCTTATAAGTTTTGTGTGCAATTCTTGTCTGGCAAACTTGTCATTTTTTATTGTAAATTATAATTCAACTCTTGAAAAAACACAAAAACATATCAGAATTAGCATCTTAGAGAAGTTAGAATCAACAGGGTTCTTACACTGGTATCAAAGCTTTGATCCTGTATTCCTGGATGGTTAGAAGTTCTTATGCATCAGCATCAGTTTGGGCCTCACAATTTTTTATACATGTGGGAGACCTGGTTTATAGGAAAACCAGGAACAAAGTGAAGAGATACCATTGGAAATCATGGGAGACATGAATTATGGTGAGCCACATAGAGAGCTTGAAGCCAAAATTATTATGAGAGATCTAGTAATTGGGCAGCAACAGGTGGCAAATGTGTTGCAGTAGTTGACTACAGCTAGACAATAGATCACTATGCCTAGGGTACATAACCAGAATCAGGAAGAAAATGAAAGAGTTTATGGTTTCTCAAGGGAAAGAGTGACACCCACACACACCTATGATAGGCCTAAATGCCTAACATTTGTGAGAAATAAACCTAAAGAAGAGGATGTAGCTAAGGAGGAAAATAAGGTGGCCTTTACAAATAACATGATTGTTGGAATTAGGGATCACTGAGAGGGAAGGGAGGGGGAATCAGTGATCTACCGGTTAGCAAATTTTCAAACTTAACTTTAAACCATCAAAAGCATACAAATGAAACTGAAATGCAGAAACATAGAACAAACAACCACAAAAGCATAATATTGGATTTTTTACGTGGAAACATAAATGGAAAAAACCATAGTGGGATTTGAACCCGCAATATTATTCCACTATGGCCACTAGCAAAAGAATATTACAATATGGGGAATGCACAAGCATTCAGGCACACTGCCTAGAGCTCATTGCTCAAATACAATAAGGGCTACAACCTCAAAAGGATCATTACCTTACTGATTAGTTACAATGATGAATTACATAAAAATGAACTCCAAAAAAGCATCTATAATGCTTGGATGAGTTTCGGTTAAGTGCCAAATATACTGACTAGATCACATATGTTGTTCTACCATGTTCATTGTCTTAGTCAACTACCGGATCAAGAATGCACATGTGAAACTGCACCAAAATGGATTCTCGATCACCACTCGCTCACATACAATCATACCATACCCCAAAAATATCATCTATATCGGTCTTATATATCCATAATCACAAAATAGGTCATTTACCATGTTGGCCTTCTAGTGTAACGTGTAGTCACATGTTGGCTTGACCGAATCACCAAAGATAAATGTGTATCACCAAAGAAACAATAAAATGATGTTTCTTTGTTAGCCCAATCAACCCAAACATGATTCAATACACCGCAATCATTGAAAAGCTTCCAAACCCAAAAATGCTTTGTTTAAATTGAAATACCAGTTAACTAGCTACCAGTTGACATCTGCTTCTAGTTAAGAATAATTATGGTTAGTGGATTGAATCTCCATGAAGATTTTCCATCAATGAAAATCGTAAACCAATGATGAACCATCAAAAACCACTGGATGAGTGTCAATTGCCAACAATCTCCCTTTTTGGCATTGATGGCAACACTCGTGAAAAAATGGCTAAGTGTTGAGCATTGTATACCAGAACAAAATAATTTCTAAGGTTCCCCCTTAGACAAAGAATTCCACTCTTTTTTCCTATAGATTTTTCACCTTTTCTCTCCCCCTTTGACAACAATGCCAAAGATGGGTGCTATCAAAAACTTATATACAGAGACACTTGCCGGAGATTTTATAAATACTTGATGATATCAGCAAAATGGGTCTTCAAGGATCCTAGGTAAGTATCCCACCTACTCTTAAAGTTATCCAAAACAATAATAAATGTACTAAATACAGTGGCATGAATTTCTACTTCCTTTAGATCAGATGACACAGGTTGTGCCATAGTCTTCACGTAGTCTACCTTATTACTTAGAATGGTGTCCAACCGAGGGGCAATTAAGTTCCAGAGTTCACCAACTCTCCTCAAAATTCTTTCCTTCTCCACATTGAGCCTTAGATTTGATCATTTAGAGCCAAAATTTGTCCTTCAACACTGCTAGTTGAAGCGACATTGGAATCAAAGGACTAAGAAATACTAGAAAGCTTGCCCTCACAAACACTTATTTGTTTGTCTATATCTACAGTGAATTTAGGTAAAATTAAACAAGACTTGTACAATTTACCACCTTCTATCAAGGCATCCAAAATAACCTGTAGACCTTTATTTAATCTCACCCTATCATCCTCAATCATCTTCCAGAATGTCTGCATCCTAACATCCTTAAATCTATCCAAAACTCTTTTAGTAGCAGACTTCTCTAAAGAATCAAAATTGGTATTTACACTATTAGTCAATTGCAATGGTTTACCGGAGGGGCTATTATTAGAATCTAACTATACATTCGGAGCCACCTTCTACAAAACATCAACTGACATCAAAATGAGCTTCTTGTCTTCAGATTCAAACTTTACCAGATCCTGACTAGCCTGAGCTTGAACAACAACTGCAAGAATTAGTTTCTCGAGAGAAGACATATGTCAAAGGTTGACAAGACCATCTAGATTAATGGATGTTTGAGGCAGGGTTGTAGTAACCAGAGGAGTGACAATTGTTAGATCAACTACTCCTTTTCCCTTGTCTAACTTTGCAACCTTTGCCTCTGCACCTCTAGCTTCATTTTTCTCTGCCTCATCCCCTTTATCTTGTTCACTGGTGTTGCCACTTGGTGTAGTATCATCCTTTTGGATCTCAGGGGCTGCTAAACTATCCATCACCAGTCTTAACATCAAGTGTGGTGTTATCTTGATCTTCTAGATGTCCCTCAATCTGATTTTCACCCTTCTGATCACCTAAAACACCTTTCTTTTCTTCCGGTTGAGAAGACTTGAATGCATCTTTGTACATGAGGTCATTAACAATTATTTTTCTCCATATGTCCTATGTCTCCTTCCTTGCCTCTTCCAATTTGCCAATCTTTAATCTATTTACTCTATGTTTTCTTCTAAACTCTTTCTTGTTATCTTCTTCAATGAGTCTTTTAACTTCATCATGGGTGATATAGGTGCAGACATTTATTAGCTCTCTTTCTTTCATCTCCTTGTATGTTCTACTGGCAGTTAGTCTCCTTGCATCAATAAGATTGTACACGTCTTTAGGAATATTCTTCTCTAGCTCAATCAATGTTTTACTAAAATTGTGTAAGTATAATATAACTTTTTTTCCACTTTTCTCTGATCAACCTCATTCAAATTATCATAAAAGGCTCTAAGATTCTTCAATTTACCATCCATAATTATCTCATCAATTAACTGATCTGCTGATAATGAAGGAACGAATGTATATTTACCTTTCTTAACACCGAACTCAAGTTGAGTTTTAACCTTTCTTCCTTTTTAAGGTCTTCCAATGGGGGTAGGATCATATTTTTCCTTCTTCCTTTATTGGGCTCCATCAAATTGTGGCTTCCTCACCACTCTTGCAAATTCACCTTTCTTCTTTGCCTTGCCTACTTCCTCCTCAGATTTTGTCTCAGAGGCCATCAAAGACACAACAACATAAGTTTGCTTGGACTTCTGCTTTTGCTTCAATACACCTTTCTTGAATGGCTAGGTCTTGAAGATGGTGCCACCAGAGTAGGGGCAGACTTGGTCTCTTTTGATTTAACCTTGGAGGGAACCCAATCAACCTTAGGCTTCTTGGTTTCCTCTTTGGCCTCCTTTTGAGCATGTTTTTCTCTTGCTTTCTTCACCTGATCCTCATGGGTGAATCCCATCTGCACTGCTACTTCCTTAGCCATCTTTGTAAATTTTCTTTTCCTAGCAAGTGCAGTGAATTGTTTATGGAATTCAAGGTCTTTCTCCTTGAATGTTCCAAATCTTCTTTCTTTAGGATCAACCAGTTGACTCAAAGGTGTTGAGCATATGCCTCGAGAGTGATAGAGTCAACTTCATACCCCATGTACATGATCCAAACTATTCTGAGATCCATAGCTTCCATTTGACATTGATCTTTATCAACCATGAAGCAAATGGTTTTCTCATACCTCTCAACAATATCCTTAGGGATTCTTTCTCTTTTTTTCATTGCAACTTGGAAAGATTTGAAGTATCCCCAGAGAGAAGATATTCTCATTGTAGAATCTCTTGTTCCCCATAATCCCTCTTTGATTTGCATAGCCACCAGTCTATCATAGTCCCATTGGACCTTTCCTTTCACACAAGGAATCTCATTCAAGAAATATAAGGCCAAGCAAATAAGAAGAGTTCCATATTTGAAAGTGTGCTTCTTATCTTGCTTAATTTTTTCCAAATTACTTATCAACTCATTCAAAAGGTGTAGTGTCATAAAATTGTGACCCTAGCAATTTATGAATACATTAGGGTCCTCACACATGCAAACTCGAATCCTCTAGCCTGATCAGAGACCGAAGAGTGCTCGGCTTATGAAAACTGCTTCTTTTTTGGCCTCCACATCACTCTGTCCAAACTCTGCCCTAGAGAAAGGGGTAGGACAAAGGAGTGGCACCCCTGTCCCCCCTTGGATGGGCATGGTGCCCTTGTCCTCCCAAGATAGGGGTGTGGCACCCCTGTCCCTACCCTATTTTGGGGCAAGACCTTTCTAGTGCAAGCATTGTGGGTTGTGTAGTGAGCAGGAAATCTCCCCAATGTCGGCCCATGATGAAATTCAAATCCCTCAAACATGTATTTAAGGGGCATTCATCCTCTCATTTGCATAAGTTGAATAAGTGTAATTTTAATAAGGCCATGTTGCATAAGTGATCAAGCATTCAAGAGCATTCAAGCATTCCTTTCTAGCATTGAGCATTCTCAAGTCTCCCTTCAAGGCTAGGTGTTGCATTCAAGTGAAGGATTCAACCATTGAAGAGGAGATTGATTCCAACATTCAATTCCACACAAGCATTTCTATCAACATTGCTACTATAAGCTCCCTTGAGGTTGCAGGTGCATAATTGTACTTTCATATTCGGGTTTCATTTGCAGAGGCAGAAAAACCCTTTTTTATTTCATGGATTTGTTCGAGGACCGTGTACATTCCCACCATGGTCCAGATAACTTTTCATCAAATTTGTAGGGCAACTTCGTCTCGACATTTTAATACCAAATCTAGGTGTACAGCTTCATCCCATATTCAGATCTCAAATTATAATCGATTCTTTGTCGCTTTTGCACTACATAATTCAATCAATTTCCATTGCAAATCAAACAAAGGGAATAAGGGGATCATCATAACATCCTTAATTCATTCAGAATTCAATCTATCATCTTTGTGTGGAGATTGGATCTAGTGAGTTACCCCTTATCTCCCTAATGTAATGGTGAAAAGTGCTTGAAGGATAATTAATAGTGAAACTCTCATCTCTCTTTGAGGGAAAGGGTTAGTTTTCCTCTTGATCTATCACTCACCATTCTCCTACCATCACATTTTGGTGAACCTGATATCTTGCATGCTATCCATTGAACAATATTACATATTTTTCATTTACAAGTTTCAACTTTATGCAAACTTAGTGGTTAATTCATTAAAAATCCTAGTTTTTAAATTTAAAATTAAACTTGTGATTTGTAAAAATTGCTTGTGTTTGTCTTAGATCTGAAAATTGTTGTGTTTGTCAAATTCAATTTCCTCATTATCTTGTTCAATTTGCAATTAAAATTTATAAAATTAAGAGGTTACTTGTTAAAACCCTAATTTTCAAAAAACATATTGAACTTGTGCAAAAATTGGATTTCAACTTAATTTTCATATTTTTTATTATTCTCACATTTGTCTTCAATCCCACAATTCAAATTTTCAATTTCCTCCCTTTTTCCCAAAATTCAAATTTCAAAATTAAGTGGTTAGGTCATCAAACCCTAATTTTAAAAATTAATTGGATTTTGTCTGAATTTCAAATCAATTTTAGTTACATTCAGATTCTTAAACATTCTCCAAGGTGTCCCTATCCATTAGGTTTGACCCTTTTCAAAATTACACTTCAATTCCTCTTTTTCTTCAAAACCCTAATAGGGTCCTATTTTCACCTTTGTGCCTTCATTTTGCCCATCTAGAGATCATAAAATTTGCCAATTTTGGGGGGTTAGCTTTAAAATCATCGTAATATCCATCCCTGAAAAATTTTGAAAAAAGTTGGTCGAACCATGTGCGTTCCCGCCATGGTCCTCATTTTTTTCCCGAAATTTTGGGAGACTGTTATGACTTTATTTATTAGCCTAAATCTGAAAGATTGGTTGATTTTATCGATTTTTGAACCCTCTAGAATCGGAAATAACTTCAAAATTAAACATTTCAACTTTCAAGAAAAATTTTAAAATTAAGAGGTTAATTATAGTCTACCCTGATTTTAAAATTAAGTGGTATTCCCTTGGCCCTAATTTTAAAATTTCAATTTTCCTCTCATTTTTCTTTGGAAATTGTGTCATCCTCTTCCTCCAACAAATTTCAAATTGTAGCTTTTGCCTCTCCTTTTGGGGTCCAAAATAATCATGTGGTTGAAGCTCTGGCCATGCTAAAAAGCCTCCAACTTGCTTAGGGATTGAAATTCAAAAAAATTTGGCTGGATGGGGACTCCTTAAACATCATCCAAGCCCTCAAAGGTACAAGCTCTATTTCTTGGAATATTACTTAGTTAAAAGTGCTAAATATTTGTTAAATAACTATGTTAGTGTTAGCATAACTCATACTCTAAGAGAAGGTAATAAGGTAGCAGATCTCTTAGCTAATGAAGGGGTCAATTTAGAGAATGATGTTAAATATATTGGAGAAACTCATTGTAAAAGGGAGGTTAAAGAGAAATTATATTTTGATCATATCAATGGGTCAAGTTAGTATCATGATTATATTTTGGGGAACGAATTCCAAAGACAGATTTTGGGGGTGGATTAACTGTCAGTTAATGAGTGCTTTTTGGCATCATTTCCATGATCACATGCGTGAGGAAGATTATAATCATAATTGTTGGGTTTGTGTAGCCATAAACATAAGTTTCAAAAAAACCAAAGAGTCTCTATTTAGTAACTCCAAAATTTACAAGCATTTGGGGTTTCATCTGTGGACTGCGAATTATAACTGCTGGTACTTCTACCTAGAGCTCAAAATGGGTGGTAATTTAAACAGGAATGAGCCCCCAGGATGTGAAAATTGGAAGAGTGAACAAAAAGTGTGGAGAAGACTTCACAGATATGGCTTTACTGACTATATGGAAAAGCTTCATGGAAGCAGAAATTCTGTTTCTCATGGTTTTGCCAGAGGCTGGAGTAACAACAGAGTTACCCTATTCAGGGAGATATGGCAAATTGATGAGAACCTAGTTGCCGAGGTCATGGGTCTGCAAATAGAGGGCACTGAATTTTACAGAGATCGGAAGTATGTAGTTGAGGTGTTCAAAATCTTCCTGAAATCAGAGGATGAGAAGGGCAAGCTTGTGAAGAAAGACAACATTTCCTATTACATTCCCTAGCAAGTAAAGCCCTTTTGGAAAAAAGTTTTAAGGGTTTTAATGGAGTATTTAACTATTGATGGTAGACTTACAAAAATCTATAACTATCACTTTGCTATTTTGAACCATTTCCATCATGGGCAAAAATATCCCTACCTTTTTATTTAGCATCCTCTCTAAATGAGAGTCTTGCTGCCATGCTAAAAAGCCTAACTCCTACCCTATAGCCCATTAGGGGCTTATATTTCTCATTTATGAACATCTAAAGGACAAGGCTAGGGCAACCAAAGATGACCCTCTGATCACAAATGCACATATCTCTGAGAGCGGAAAAGATTTAGATTCAAATGAGGAACAACCTAATGCTTCTACCCACAAAAAAAGGAGAGCTGACACAGATAATGTGGATATGGAGGTGCACTATGATGTGGAGGAGGAAAAGGGTAAGGATTTTGAAACTGATATGGAGTATGAAAAGGATGAGAACATTGGTGAAGAGGATGAAGGGGGTAACTCTAAAAACCCTCACTCTAACCCTATGGGCTCGAACAGCAGGAATGTTGCTCGGAATGCTAAGGAGGATGACAATTCCAACTCTGTGGGCACTTAACAGGGTAGGGATTCTGTGACCACCATCTTGAATACTGCCCGTAACTGTACTCTGGAGTCCTTCAACTTCCAGAAATGGGTTGTCAACAATATTACTAGCATGTAAAGTAATAGAGGGAGTTGGAAAACAAGATTAATAAGTTGATTAAGGACTCTGGGAAAAAGAATGATGAGACAGAAACCAGTGAAGCTAAAGAGGAAATCAAGATGGAGGATTGGCTAGAAAATGATTTGATCAAAGGGGATTTGAAACACCTGGAGGATGTTATAAGAACCTTGAAAGAACAGACTCAAGAGGATAAAGACAACATCAACTCCTGGGTCACCCATACTGAGAAGGCCCTAAAAAATTCATGAACCATAGCCTCCAGGTCCTCAAAGTCTCATCACAGAACATGAATTCTTTGGTGGACCATCTGGAAAGGAAAAATTAGGAAAAGAATCTGGTTGTCATTGATGATATTCCAACTTCCAGCACCACCCACTAGACTCCAAGGCGCAAAACAAGGTAGAACACTACTGGGATGGAGATCAACATGAAAGATAGCTAGCTGAGAGAGGAAAACAATGACCTGAGGGAAGCGGCCAAGGTGATGATGCTCTTGGTTCAAAATTCTAAGGAATCTATTAAAGTTTTCAATTAATTTGTAATGTTGGGTTTGGAGCCAACTTCTTGTTGGCTTCTTGCTGTCTTTTTCTTAGCTGCTAGTTTTTGTGCTAGTTTTTTGTAGTTGTTTTGTTTCATCTCTTTAATGCTTATCTTTCAAATTGTAATAGGGTTTTGGGTCCTCTAAAACCTATTTTTACTTAATCAAAAACAAAGTTCAAATTGTGTAATCATTATTTTCTTAAATTTTGCATTACTCAATTTTTGTAAGCTTTGTTTCACAATTCAAAATTCAAATTTTCCCTCTAGTGCATGAGTTTTACCACTATTAGTCCTATGTATCCTATCACCATTAGAAAAAGCATTAGAATTAAGGCATCCCAAGGTTTAATTATCCAGGAGATGGAGCCTAATTTGGGTGACTTCTTTAATGAGGATCATGCTAATTCTTCCCATCCTAATCATGTGCCCATTGATGGATCTCATGAAGAAGAAGAAGCTTTAACTAGGGTTTCTTTAGATCAACTTCCTACATTAGACAATAAATTTAATAGCTTTCAACAATGGATGTCCCAAGAATACCCTAATAGTGAAGCTCTTCCATTAATTGAAGATCTTAAGCACATGCTTCAAAGTGATAAGAATGGAATTGATATATTGTGTGGCATTGCACATATTGTTGATTCTAATGTCATGCCTATCAAGAGTTGTGTTGAAACCCTAGGTTACTCACAACCTTCAACACAAGTCAATTCCTCTATTCCTTTGACCAATCCTATGACTAGTATTCCTACTTTCACATCTAACATCATGGCTACTTCAACTTGAAATCTCATTCCTACAACCATAGGTCATTTGGGAAATCCATCTTCTTCATTTAATCCTCCATCGTTACCTATGTATTCCATGAGTATTCCTACTATTCCTCAACCAATCAGTGTGACACAAGGGGGCCACTCCTTCAACAACTTTATTCCTCCTTTAAGTGTCCCTTTTCCTACCCAATCATCACCAATGCCTAATTATCATAGTGTCCCACCACCTTATTCTCAATCCATGCCTTCTTTCAACAATATCACACCGCCATCTCAATCACCTATGTCTAACATGAATTCTTCCACTGAAATGACAATCAACAATTTTGCCCAAACTATATCTTCCTTACAACAACAAATTGCTTCCATAAGTCAATCCAAGTTTAGTGTGTCCACCTTTTATGTTGCGAGCCCACCGAGCCCACTTTCTCTTGATATTGTTAAATTTGTGTCACCTAAACATGTGGAGATCCATCAATTAGAACTCTATAATGGAAAATGTGATCCTCTTACACATATCAAAACATTTCAAACCTTGTGTATTGATTTTGATTATGATCATTGATTGCTTGTAAAACTATTTACAAGAACATTGAGAGATAAGGCTTTACAATGGTATTTCTCTCTGCCTTCTTATTCTATCACTTCATTTCAACAATTAGCAAATGATTTCATCCAACAATTTCAAAACAACAGTGATGAAGAAATGAGCGATAATGTTATTCATAATGGTATTTCTCTCTGCCTTCTTGCTTTAAACTTTAATGAATAAATGGGTGATAATGTTATTCATAATGGTAATACAAATCCTAATGCTTTTGATAGTGAGCATGAATATATTGATGTGGACAAACATTTATCAGATGAGTTTTTATAAACCCTAATCCTAGCTCCTAAAGTCAAACAAAGTGACTTACAATATGAGCATAGTCCTTGTTTGGATATTGTGACAGCTCCATCTATTGTTCTTGATATTGCTCCTCTAGCATGTTGCTCGCCTTCCTAAAATAGTGATTAGAAATATTGGGAGGCAAATGTCAAGCTAGATTAGTAATATTAGCACTGTAAATCTTTCTCTCTCCTTTCTTTCTCTTTTGTGACCATTATTCTATATGTATCTTTGTTCTTCTATTGCTCCCTTAATGTCTACTTCAGGACGATGCAAAGCATTGAGATCTTCTCTTGGTCTCTTTTATGTTGACTCAAAAGACATCCTCTCTTCCCTTTCTTCTAGGGTAGTGTCCTTCTTTGGGGAATGAAGATTATTATATGCATATACATACATGATATTGTTACAAGCTAAGGTTGTTGTTGCACCAAAAGATCGACCTGTCAATGCCCGATACAACCACTAGACTTATAGAATCCATAGGAGGTTGTTAAACCATGTTGCAAATCCTCGTGAGGGACACTGGCCCACTTCCAACAATCCCCCTCCCAGCATCACTCATTGTGACCTGTGTGATTCAAACCTGTGACCAAGCTCTGATACCACTTGTACAAGATAAGGTTGTCGTTGCACCAAAATATTGACCTGTCAATGCCCGATACAACCACTAGACTTATAGAATCCACATGAGTCTGTTAAACCATGTCATGAATCCTCACGAGGGATGCTGGCCCACTGCCAACAGATATACATGATTTATCATACATCATACTGACCCCGAGGAAAGTGACACTATCTCGTGTTTAGTGTTCATTATCCTTGGCTTTATACCTTGATTGGAGGCTAAATTCTTGTGATAGTTTGCTCCTTTTCTTCTCTCTCTCTTGGGTGTATCCTACCTTAAAGCAATCGCTCCCAATAAGGTGTGTGTGATTACTTTAACGTGGGGGCATACACTTTGCTCATTCTTTCCTTCTTGTGATACTTAAAATTATTAAGTGAACTTTGCTTTGCTTTGTAATCTTTTATATCCTTGCTTTCATGACTCATAGTGAAGGGAACTTTGCCAATTGCAGTCATGGTTCTCTCCTTCTCAATCTTCCCTTTTACTTTGTCAATTGAAGTCGTAAGATCCTAAGTCCACTGGGGGTTTGGTGCATCTTTCCTCCTTGATGTGGTGAAAGTATTTCAATCTTGTTTCCTTGTACTTTACCTGTAGTATCGGCATACGCTCATACTCCCGCTAAAGTGGGGGCTAAATGCAGTATCATAAAATTATGACCCTAGCAATTTATGACTGCATTAGGGTCCTCACACATGTGAACTCGAATCCTCTAGCCTAATCGGAGAATGGAGAGTGCTCAGCTTATGAAAATTGCTACTTCCTTGGCCTCTGCATCACTCTATCCACACCCTTCCTTGGAGAAAGGAGTAGGATAGGGGCATGGTGCCCCTATCCCCCCTTGGATAGGGGCACAGTGCCCTTGTCCTCCTAGGATATGGGCATGGTGCCCATGTCCTTGCCGTATTTTGGGGTAGGACCTTTCTAGTGCAATCATTGTGGGTTGTGCAGTGAGCGGTAAATATCCCTGATGTGGGCCCATGACAAAATTTAAATCCTTCAAACATTTATTTAAGGGGCATTCATCCTCTCATGTTCATAATTTGAATAAGTCTAATTTCGATAAGGTTGTGTTGCATAAGGGATCAAGCATTCCTTTCTAGCATTGAGCATTCTCAAGTCTCCCTTCAAGGCTAGGTGTTGCATTCAAGTCAAGGATTCAATCATTGAAGAGGAGTTTGATTCCAACATTCAATTCCACACAAGCATTTATATCAACATTGCTACTACAACCTCCCTTGAGGTTGCAAGTGCGCAGTTGTACTTTCGAATTCGGGCTTCATTTGCAGAGGTGGAAAAACCCTTTTGTTTTGTGGATTTCTTAGAGAACCATGTACATTCCCACCATGGTCTCGACAATTTTTTGTCAAATTTGTAGGGCGGGTTCATCTTGACATTTTACTACAAAATCCAGGTGCATAGCTTCATCCCATATTCAGATCTCAAGTTATAATCTATTCTTTGCCACTTTTGCACTACATAATTCAATCAATTTCTATTTCAAATCAAACAAAGGGAATAAGGGGATCATCATAACATCCTTAATTCATTCAAAATTCAATCTATCATCTTTGTGTGGAGATTGGATCTAGTGAATTACCCCTTATCTCCCTAATGTAATGGGGAAAATTTCTTGAAGTATAATCAATAGTGAAACTCTCATCTCTCTTTGAGGGAAAGGGTTAGTTTTTCTCTTGATCTATCACTCACCATTTTCCCACCATCATAGAATGACTGTACATAGATCATATCTCATGTCATTCTTCAACATCTGATATGCAAAGTAAATGGCACTTCCGAAGATGAAGTTGTGTCTACTTGATTGGTAAACTTTGTATCTGACCACCATTGATGCAAATTTTACATCATGCTCTAGAATGTTGTTTATGGTCATTGCTTTGCTATCAAATTTTGAACCAATAGTGGCTATCACCATTTTATTTGACACTTTCCTCAGGCTAGGTACTTCACTAATTTCATTGAGGCATGTCACGACTCAAATTGCATGTTTGGTGATCTTGTGAGGCCTATCAAGCCATATAAACTCATCATGAACTTGACTAAGAATAAACCGGATCCACTCTGCTTCATCGAACAATGGAAAATGGATGAACTGTGAAAAACCCTTATCCTGAAGAACCTTGTAATATGGTTTGAGGTTTCCCAAACTGTCTACCAAGTGTTTGTTCTAAAGGAACAACATGTCTACATTACCAATCTCCTCGAGATCACAATGGGTGTATGCCCTAATATCTTCATTATGAAGGACATCGTAGGGTACCAAAGAAAATACACCTTATGGATTATCTTCAATAGATTTGAAAGGGTGTTTCTTGAATATAGGTCTGGCCCTATCCTTAATCTTGACAACCAATGGGGTATCAATTTCAGAATTTAAAGCCATTTCAAACTTAGGATTTATGGAAATAGATAGTTTGGAACAAATAAATACCTTGATTTGCAAACGGGCATTGGAATTCACTTTGAGGTAGTTGAAATCTTTGTTGAAATTGCTTCACTCTACTTCTCTGCACTATTTTCTCGATCGGATTGTGATAAATGAAGCTTTGAAATTCCTTTTTATCATTTGAAAACCTTATTTTTCATTGCAATAAATATTGCAACCGATTACCATGATTTTCATGGAGTCGCTTACTGAAGCACCAAATCTTCTCTGAAACTTTTGGATAACATCTGCATATATTAAAAATATGTCCCATCAAAGATGAGAGGACGTTCACATGTTCTAGGGCTTCACAACAGGGTCCCAAGGAATGGAAGATGGCGGCAAGATACCAGTGCAGGATGGCAGGGTGTAGAAAGGCTTCAAAGCAGGGCTGCAGGAAATGGTAGATGGTGGCAAGGTTTTAGTGTCCCTCATCAGGCTCACCAAGGACAAATAAAGAATGCCCCTCATTTCGGCCAATACCCAAATTTTGACATCAATCCCTTCACCAAAATATTCAGGGACAAACCTTTTATCAAACTAGTTTTAGACTTACCTGCAGGGAACCGATGGTTGAATCATTTCGCATGTCTACAAGACTAGTCAGATAGCCCTGACATGTTTTTCAATCATCCTCTTGCTCAACTAGCCTGCTCATTTCATTTTCAACCCCACAAAGTAAAAGGAAATTTTCAGAATCATTTGAACTTTAACACCTACATCCAGGGAGGTTCTCTCAGCCAAGGGGCTCATAAGGACTCCAAAGGACACTCAGGCCACCACCCACCTCTTGAAAAATTATTCAAGCAGGAAAAAAAAATTCTTTAAACCATGGCCCATCATTTCAAAATCCTATAAAAAATTTTCCACTTCCGAATGTGTTTCGATCAAAACACCAGAAGAAACAATTGATTTTTGACATCTGCAAAGCATCTCAACAAACTTCTCTCAAGGATTGTCTTGCTGAAGGGGAAAGTGGAGCAGATCAACAAGGTGATCATGGAGACCCCCTCAAGTTGAAACCAGCACACCTTGTGTGGAAAAGAAAACAGGCAAATTTTAAAGAGGTGGACTCCTCTTTTCCCATTCCAACTCGGGCCCCAGTTGAGAATTCTTCTACTATCAAGATAACCTTTCCTGACCATGTTCTCTCCTAGTCAATATCCTTTCTCTAAAAATCAGCTCTCATTGGTAATGTTAGTTCTTCAATCCCTCTTCAAACTCTGCTTTCATGGGAAAATAGTCACTGGTTAGGTCTTCGTGACATTTTCTTCATTGACAGCCATTCGAGGTTTTTTATAGCTCTGTTTTCTTCATCTGAAGATAGAGATGCAGTTCATAAAAACAAAGGCTATTTTTGTCAAGGGGTTGGTCTTTTTATCTTATCCTAGATTCCAAATTTTAAACCAGATGCTAATCTTTGTATATTTTACCCCCACTAGATCTCTTTTCCGTGTTTGCCTTTGGAATATAGAGATCTAGATATTGTAGAGACCATGGCCAATCAACTAGGCATCTTTGTTTCACAATCTTATACCCTTTGAAACAATCCAAAGAGATGTTAGAGTTTTCCTTCTCCTTGCCTCAGATAAACCCTACCAAGGCACTTAACCATCATATCAAAAAGGGGTTTGTGGAATCAAGAAATTGTTTTGGATAATGCAGAGGTCATCTGCAAATATCAACATCAACTAGGCCATTTCACTAATTACTATGGTGGTCATGAGTTCTCAGAGCTTTTAGTCTATAAAAATCACTACTTAGACCCTCTTCTATGCACTACCCACCAGCATGAGGTAGTTTTATCTTCTGATCCTGTACAACCATGTAATGATCCCTCTAAACCTTAGGATACCTTAAATTTTGAGCCATCCAACATTCAGTGGATTAATCAGTTGACCCATTTCTTTATCATGTATAGATGGATTCTTTATAGCTATAAATCTGCCTCCATGCCCACACCAGTTCTCCAATTATGTGACAAAACATCTAATGACAGAGAAGCTATAGTTCGGGACCTAATTTTCAATGAATCCTCGATTGATATTTAGAGTAATGCAGAATTTATCAGTTTCAGGGATAACTATCTCAAATAAGGAGGGTCATATCCAGGAAGTAGCAGATGATATTTTGTCCACTTTTGTTGCCACTATGATTGAGGAAATTATAGAGGAGGAAGGTGTTAGTATGAAAAATGTAGTGTGTCCCTTATGAAAAACAAGGTATTGTTGTTAAACTATTTACCTCTTAGATAAAGGGGAACTCCCCTTGGAAATTAGGCAGGAAGAAATGGAAACCCCTCCACAAGATGGTGAGACAAAAAAAATTATATTTGACTACACACAATCCTTATTGGTTGATCAAAGCCCTAGCTTGAAATCAAAATTGTTTACAACCCCAAAAAAGAGAGGTAGGAAATTGAACTCTGTGAAGATTCAAGAAGAAATAGAGGCGGGTGTGCAGAGTACTCTAGACGGAAAATTTGAGGTATCAAAAAGAATTACAAGGAGTGTAAAAGGCACTCCCGTTTCATAATGAAAATAATTTCTTGGAACATCAGGAGCATTAATGCTCCTGACAAAAGAGGGAGAATCAAATCTCACCTTGATTCTTCAAAGGCTAACATCTTTATACTCCAAGAAACGAAGTTATCATAGGAAATGTATCACAAAATAGTGGCTAAATGGACACAATTTGGATCTACCCACATGCAAGGTGTTAGGGCCTCAAGAGGATTGTTTACATTATGGAATCCTAAAAAAGTTCAAGTTCACTTCTTAGATCAAAATCATAATTGGCAAATGTTGAAAGCAGTATGCTATGACATGACCTTTATGGTATTTAATGTTTATGGCCCCATCCCCACTCAGGAAAAGAAAGACCTATGGGATAAACTGACTCTTTTACTCCAACAAGAAGAAGCACATAATTTTATCATTGGAGGAAACTTTAATGCAATCTTGTCTCATAAGGAGAAACAAGGAAGAATCTGCCCACCCCCATGATCTATGCAGGATTTTCTAAGTTTCACCATAGAAAATAACTTATTAGATGTGATCCATGTTAGGCCTAATATGGAAAGGCTAATGTACTGAGAGGGGAGGGGTGAATTAGTACTTCAAAACTTTTCTTCAACAATAACTTTACTGTTATGCATAAACCGAATAGTGCAGTAACATAATATAAAGCTAAAACAAATAGATAACAATCATACATGATTCACTCCATAACACATATATTTTGGTTACGCAAAAACTCTTGGTTAGAGAGAAAAACTGTGGTGGGGATGGCACCCACTACTTCACTACTGCAATAATAAAGAGTGCTCGGTTAGAGATACATGTTTAGCTATTTTTGATAGCTTACCCTATTAGGAGTAACAAGATCGGTTAGATCTACCTTGCTAAAGGATTTTACAACACTTCATCTAAATACTACACCTGGTTAAAGGCTTTACAATTTATAGACTTGATTAGAGTCTTTTACCCTGTTAAAGGTTTCTCTTACAACTTCAAAATATTACAATAAAATATTACAAATATCTACAACATTACATCTGGAATGTTATAGCAGATTCTATGTGCTTAGAATAAGATTACCTTGCTTATAGCATACCTCGATAACCCATGTAGTAACTCGGTAAACCCTTTTGTTTACTCTGTTCTTTGACTATTCTCTTAAATCCTTCTTGATGACCTTTGTGTCTTTGTAACAGTCATAACACTTAGTGCTTTCACATTTCTTGCTTCATATATATCTCTATCATCCTTTCTGTCATGCTACATGTATATGTCTGATCTCAATTCATGTTGTATAAATAGATCTCCTTATGACGGTGATCATTTCATTGCTTGGATCTTACAAACATGATTTATCAAATGAATAACCATTCAAAATATTTCATTGGTTAGATGACCTCAAAATCATACACAATCTTTAAGTGCAATTTCCAATGTGGTGATGGTTAGATGTGCCTCGATCTTGTAACATGTTTTCATATGTATGTCCAGGTTCAATGAATCTGGTAACACATTTCACTCATTGTATATCAACTCAGTGTGTCATCTTTTCTGCTTGGTAGACATGTAATGATACTTGGTAGACAGCTCGGTGTCTACTGGGCTCTGTGACTACTTTCTTTTATAACCGACTGGACTGTGCATGCCGACTGAATATTTTGGTAATAGAAACCGACTTGAGTATATAGTATAAATTTGACATAAAACTAATGGCAACTTGATAAGTAGTAACAATCCCCAATAATGGTCTCTTCACTTGGACTAACAGGACATCAGGCTTCCTCCAGATTGCGGAGAGACTCGACAGGTTTTTCATTCCCTTGGAATGGTGCCTTAATCAGGTCAGTTGTTATTCAGACATTCTTCCTATTTCCGAGTCAGACCACTTCCCTATCCAAATTGTCTTTGAATGGCAAAAATAGAACCCTATGTCATGTTTTGGTTCCTCCTTCAAGATTGATCGCATGTGGTTTAGACATCCATATTTTCAGGCTTTATTAAGACAATGGTGGGTATCTGCCCTTGCATGTAGTGGAACAAAGATGTTCCATTTTTTAAGAAACTTCAGTTTATTAAGGTCCAGGCTAAGGAATGGAATAGAAAGATCTTTAAGAATGTTTTTTTCTCAAAAAAAATCATTGCTCAACAACTAGAAGAAGTTAACCAAAACATAATTTCCAAGGGATTGGATTATCTCATGCATTCTACACATAAGGGTCTTCAAAGTGAGTGGGAAGAAGCCTATAAGAGAGAAGAAGAATACTAGAGACAAAAATCAAGAGAGCTCTGGCTGAAGCAGGGAGATAAGAACACAAAATTCTTTCATGCTTCCACAAAACAAAGAAAAGCATCTAATGTTATATTCTCAATCAAGCATGCGGACACAGGGGTATTGAGACATTCAAGATCAAGGAGTAAAGTTTTTCAAGAATCTATTAGCCCCCTCACCTTCTAATTTAGATCCTTTTTGGAAGTATAATGTTGAGCTTCTACTGCAATCTATCCCACCTTTGATCTCCGACTAGGATAACAGAGTCCTACTACCCCCTTCACTCTGGAGGAAGTCCACAAAGTGGTATTCTCCCGTTACCCAGATAAAGCCCCAAATCCGGATGGGTTCACTGCCCTCTTTTTTCAAAAGTGTTGGGATGTGACTGGTTTTGACATCTTAACAGTAATGGAAGAATCCAAGAAAAGGGGAGCAATGCTAAAAAGTTTTAATGCAACAAATATTGTTCTCATCCCAAAAACCCCTTCTCCATCAACATTCGCAGAGTTTAGACCTATTTATCTTTGTAACACAATCTATAAGATTGTAACTAAGGCCATTTACATTATATTGCATTACCTTATACCTAAGATCATCTCGCAAGAACAAGGGGGTTTTGTCCCAGGTAGGGAGACTATGGAAGTAGCCCTAGAAGCATATGAGGTTTTACACTCTATCCATGAAAACCAACAAGCAAATTTTGTTGTCAAACTTGATATGATGAAAGCATATGACCAGGTTAAGTGGGATTTTCTTTTTAAATTATTATCCAAATTTGGCTTCTCAGTCAAATGGTACAAATAGATCAAAACTTGTGTCTCAAGTGCACATTTTTCTATTCTAATAAATGGACATCCCTCGGGGTTTTTTCAAGGTACACAGGGAATAAGACAAGGTGACCCTTTATCACCTTGTCTCTTCATTCTCATGGCAGATGCTTTGAGTAGATACATCAATTTATCATCTTCAAAAGGGCTTTGGCTTAATGTCACTCTCCTAGGTACTTTAATAATAGTAACTCACTCTCTTTTTGTTGATGATACATTGTTATTTGGTAAGTCTTCTCTAAAAGAAGCCAGACTCATCAAGCAAACATTGGATATCTATTCTTCCACTTTGAGTCAGAAAATTAATGTTGCCAAGTGTAAGATTTTCATTTTCAACACACCTTCAATCTTGTCACTAAGAATATGAAAGACTTTGGGCTTCTCAATGGACCAATTGCCATCTTCCTACCTTGGAATCCCCTTTTTTATGGGATCAATAAACCTTCTTATTGGTTTGTTGTCATTGGTAGAATCAAGGTGCAAATTTCAGCTTGGAAAGTAAGGTGGCTTTCACTATCAGGTAGAATCCTTCTTATCAAGTCAATGTTAACAGTAATACTAAACTATTACATGTATGTTCTCAAAGCTCCCTCATCTGTCATTCAACAATTGCAGAAACTCGTTAGAGATTTTCTATGGAATAGTAATATGACAAATGAAAGGAAAATCCCCTTAGCCTCTCTGGAAAATATGTCATACCAAAAATACCAAGGGGGAGTGGGACTTCACAATCTGAAGCATCGCAACAAGGATTTTGGAGGGAAACTGAATTGGAAAATGTACACTAATCTTGAATCCAAATGGTGCTAGATTATGCAAGCTAAATATTTGAACAAAACTCAATCATCAAGAGTGTTGAGAATTATAGACCCTCCAAAGGGGTCTGCTATTTGGAATTTTATGATGGATTCAAGAAATTTAATATCTAAGTATGTTTCATGGGAAATCAATGATGGTCTCAGGGCTAACTTCTGGATAGACTCATGGTGTGGGCATCCTCCTATTGCTCAATTGGATAACATGAAAGACATTATGAATATAGATACAACTCATTAGGATACAAAATTGAGTGACTATGTGTCTGCTATAGAAATATTTTCAGGGAAAATAATCTGGAAAGATCCCACTCTTCTCCCAATATCTATCTAGCAATCTTCCTCATTGGAAAATATTTTATTGAATAGGACAATTCTCATGTCTAACAAAGATGATGTGTTATTTTGGGCAGCTTCAAAATCAGGGCAATATTCAATTAAAGAAGGTTACAATACCTTATAGTAGGGTTGCAGCAATAAGGTAAGTAGTTGGGCATACTCTTTCTATTGGAATGACATTGTTCTACCAAAAGCAGGTTGTTTTGTGTGGTTAACGTTGAACAAAAGAATCCTAATAGCAGATAGACTAGTAAAACTAGACATTACTCAAGCTTTTAATTGTGTATTTTGTGACTTAGAGGAAGAATTAGTTGATCATTTATTTTTACACTGCACCTTTGCCTCCCAATGTTGGTTCTTCATCATGAATAAACTCCAAGTTATGTTGCCCTTTCCGAAATCACTGTGGGATATGTTTAACTCTTGTCCTCTTTTATTTTTTACATCAACCCTGGCAGGCATTTGGAAATGTGCTCCTGCTCACATTATTTGGGTCATTTGGTGGGGGAGGAACAAAAGAATTTTTAGAAAAACATCCTCTTCTCTGGATCAAGTTTTGATCAAATTGGAAAATTTGATTGTAGAAATCATAAATTCTTCTCTCATTAATTCCAAGGACATCCAGTCATTTACCCGATGAGATAAGGTAATTGCAAAATCATGGAATGGTATTATTTTACCAATAGGGACTCCCCCGAACTGGTCCTCAGCTCATGTGAGAGATAGGTCATCCATAAAATGGGTAACCCCCGCACCTAATTTCTTTAAGATCAACTTTGACGGCTCTTCCCGTGGAAACCCAGGGAAGTCGGGAATTGGAGTTTTCATTCGAGATCAATTTGGAAAAATGTGTGCTTTCCAAGCTTCACCCATCCCTCTAGGTACAAATAACTTGGCGGAGACAAATGCCTTACTAGCTAGTTTGGTGTTAGCAAGGAAGTGTGGCTTCTCCAATATACACATAGAAGGGGATTCATTAGTTATTATCAATTCAATTACCTCAAAAATATCTAAGACTTGGCATCTATCATATGTTTTGAAGCACACCTTGGATCTTCTTGACACTTTCTTGGACTACATTGTCAGCCACACATTAAGAGAGGGTGACTCTATTGCTAACATGTTAGCAAATATGGTCTGCGA
The DNA here is from genome assembly GCF_030272615.1 of Cryptomeria japonica. NCBI lineage: Eukaryota > Viridiplantae > Streptophyta > Pinopsida > Cupressales > Cupressaceae > Cryptomeria > Cryptomeria japonica. The sequence continues at coordinate 287,695,526 of NC_081413.1, forward strand.
TGGCATTTTAGTTGAGTCGATTGCAATTCCCACTAAATTGTCTTCTTTTCCCAAATTGCTTGAATTGGTACAAAAGGAAAGTACCACACTCAAATCACAAATTACATCCTAATAAATAATCGCATGTAAGCATTTAACCAGTACCTGTGAACAAGAAAGCTGATAGGACACTAGCATTTATGCTTTTAAATGCATTTTGTAGATGGTATGAATGAAATTTTAGTGCGAAGTACTCTGGGACTTTCATAACGTCACTTCACACTAGGCAAAACAGACTTAGGCCTCTCACACATCCTCTCCACTACATTACAGTCACAAATTAATGCAAGAATCGCAAACATGATCCTAAAGTCCGATCATTTATTGCACTTTGAGATGGTAATTTTTGTTTATAAATGGAACCAGCCTGTTTTATACATACTTCTCAACGGAAATTTTTGAAATCTTTTAAATTTTTGAAGTATCTCACTGCTCTGCAATATGGAGAGCGACTCTTGCATAGGGTGCAGGCAAATTCATTGGGAGTATATGCCATGGAATGACCGGGTTTCAGTGCAAATGTCATAACCTTCGGTGACTTTTCATGGACACATCAATGATAGGGACCTCGACCAACTTATTTTTTGCATAATCCACAATTGAGAAGAGTTGTCAAAGACTTCATCGGTGAGGAGATTTTATCCCCTCAAGCCAAAAGGATTCTTTATCCCCATCAACTTCTTAATTCTTTTCTATCAAATTCTCTAGATCTCTTGCAATCTATTCCTCTACTTGAACTTGTGTTTTTTAAGTTGGTAAGACAAGATGTGCTTGCACCGGCCTCGTTCCATAAAGCCCTGGTAAAATATAATCTATGGTAGGGGTTGGCTCTCCTTGGAGGCCTCTTTCCACATCACTTTATTCAATCCATCCATTCTTACATGGTACTTTATGAACAAATAAAACATGCCCTCGATTGGCAAAACTTCTGCCATGTGAAGAACGACCTGCATCAATTCGGCAGACAATTGGACAACCACATTGTTCATAGAGTCAAAATTAAAGTTGGGGCTCTCATGGTGATCCTGGAAATAGAAAACGTTGATCCCCGTTTGTCAATTTTGCAACTGGTGGAAAGGGGACGGGCTATAGATAGGGTGTCAGACCTCAACACACTAGTGCAGAATGAAGCCATGGGATGGACTACCTCCTTTCTGCCCTCCTTTGATGCCCCTGTAATTCAGACCTAGGAGGACACCACCATGGACGAGTAAAGTTATTTTGGCTTTGTTTTTTGCATTACTTTGTGTCGACTTTTGGTAATGTTTCAAGGTTCCTTCTTCCAACAAGACACGTTCAAGGGTGAGGCCCTTATCTGTCAATTTTTCGAAGGATTTGATACATTGAGATATTAAAGGTCTTGAAAGTTTAGGCACCAAGTTCTTTTGGAATAGTTCAATTTGATGTTGTTCTAGCATGTCCCACTGGAATTTCTTGATAAGATGTCGCCATCTTTGTAGGAAATTAGCAAAGGTTTCTCCGGGCCTTTATTTTGTATTACATAGGTCCATCATAGAAACATCATTACCCATGTTGTATGCATAGTGGCCCATAAATTTTTCTGCAAAGTCTGGAAAAGAAACAATGGAACCTCATGGTAGAGATGAGAACCATGCTAGGGCATCTTCCATGAGACTCTTGGGAAAGAGTCTATGAAGATAAAGGTCACTATAGGAGACTTCTTGGCATAAGATGTGGAATTTTCGAACATGGTCATGGGGATCTCCTTTGCCTTCATACTTGGTGAATTTAGGAATCTCAAATCCCAAGGGATATGGTGCAACTGATATAGACGAGTTGTAAGGACAAGGGCAAAACTCTTCGAACAAGTAAGTTTTCCTTTTATTAGTCCTTTGTTTCATGTCCTTGATGATATTCTTCATGTCTTGAATTTCCTTGATGAGGTCTTGTTGTGGGCTTTGATAATGATGAATTGTATTTGCCCCAAGAATTGGATGAGCCAAAGAAGGTGAACCACCACCAATATATTGATATGATGAGGAGGTGGGAATGTGGGATGTGATGACTGATGTCGTTGGGGTTTGAGGGACAGTTGGTTGCGGTCCGCCAACTGTTGTGATGGGATTGAATATGGCCAAGATAAAATTTGTGACATTGTTGGGAGGAAGGGAAGTTTGTGGAATAGAAATTTGTGGTTGAATAGAAGGAGGAGGTATAGAAGTTTGTTGGAGAATGGATGAGATCGGATTTGATAGTGGTATGGATGGTAAGGAGGAAGAAGGTGGGATGGAGACCATGGTGGGAGGTACCACGGGTGGCATTGATTAAGCATGGATGATTGATGGGGCTGCAATTGATTGAGTTTGAATAGTAGGTGCAACACTTTATGTGGGAGTGAGGTCTCCTTGTGGTTGTTGGGTGAGAGTGGATCTATTAAATTCAGGCAGAAGTTGAGCTCCATGTTCAAGGAGAGTTTTCAGAAGTGCAGTAGGATTGTGTTTAATAAACTTTTCCATCATCTCTTGGTTATAAGAATCCGCTAGGAAAGTTTGCACTTCTGGACAAAGTTCATCCTAGTTAACCGTGTCAAGATTTAGACTTCGGTCTTGATTGCTAGGTTGCCCACTTTGTGTATGATCTTGTGTGGGATCTTCATATAGGACATCAATGTTCAGCATGCCATATTGTTGTTCAACCATCTTTTTCTTTTGGGATCGAGTTGCGACCATACATGATATTTGTGATGAAAAGGCTTAGGAAAAATGTGATGAAAGGACTTCAGAAATTTGTGATGAAAGGATTTAAGAAATTTGTGATGAAAGGATTTAAGAAATTTGAAGATGAAAGGACTTAAGAAATTTGTGATGAAAGGATTTAAGAAATTTGAGGATGAAAAGACTTGAGAACTTTGTGATGAAAGGATTTAAGAAAATTGAGGATGAAAGGACTTAAGAAATTTGTGATGAAAGGATTTAAGAAATTTGAGGATGAAAAGACTTGAGAAATTTTTGATGAAAGGATTTAAGAAATTTGTGATGAAAGGACTTGAGAAATTTGTGATGAAAGGATTTAAGAAATTTGTGATGAAAGGACTTGAGAAATTTGTGATGAAAGGATTTAAGAAAATTGAGGATGAAAGGATTTAAGAAATTTGAGGATGATTGATGAAGAAGGTATGGTAGTGATGGTTTAGAATAAACTTGATAACTAGGTTGTCTTTGACATGAATACGACTTAATGGAGGATCGATTTGAATGGCAAGTTGTATGAAGGGATATGACCACCCTAATTTGGACGATAATAGGTGTTTCAAAAGAAAACTTGAATGTTGACGTAGAAGATAAACTCTTAGCTTCTCTCTTGGGCTTATGAAAAATGGGACGGACAGAGTTTTGACGCAATTTTGGACTTTGTGTGGGTAATGACTTGGACAATTGTTTGTGTCTTGACAAAAAAAATTTGCAAAGTGTTTGGGGATAGTGATGTGTTTTTAGTCTTCTCTTGGCAAGTATGTATCAAACAAAGCAAACACAGTGATCAAATGCATATTATATCAAAGACACTCATGCTCATATACAACATTCTTAAGGCTGGCAAGGACAATAGTCATTGAATCCCAATTGGTTTCCCATCTACACTTACCCAGAGCAGACACTTAGATGTTTGACCCCACTAGCTCCCCTCCATGACACTCACTTCTCAAGGTAGCCAAGCATCAATTCCCATGAAAACTCCTCATGGTGAACTTCGTGTCTCTACTAAGGGCCGTATGAATATGGGCCGCTTCAGAGTTCCAACCTCCTGCACCAATGACTAAAAGGTTTTTGGCCACTATGAACAAGGTGTTTAGTAAGTCTTCCCGTTAGGAGCTACCCTTTGAAGTTGCACAAGCACAATTGAGGCCTATAGCCCAATGAAGCACCAAGAATTTAGTAGTCACGCAAGCATGATTGAGATCTCTAGGATCCTACTAAGCACCCAATGTGAGAGTGAACTCTCATATAGCCCCAACCATTAACCGTTTCGTAGTCAATGGCCTATTTATTATAGTGAGTTGGGAACCCCAGGTCCGGGTGTACTCACTTGGGTCGTTCCCCTCTTACCTTCTCAAAGAGCAAGTTGGGAGGGCAAGCCTGCTAGAGGTAAATACACAAACAAACAAGAAAAGGTTGGAGGGTCTGGATTACTAATCTTCTAGTAAGATGAGAGCATACTTTCCTTTCTTAAAGACACATAAGACAATGGTTCATTCCATTTTAATTAATATCTAGGTGCCTAATTTAAATAAATGCACAATATTTGGTTGAATCAGCTAGGCAACCTACAAAACCACTTGATTAGTAGTTTGAAAAATGGAGTCTTCAAAAAGCGTCCTGCAAAACAACTTGATTAGTAGTTTGGAAAAATGGAGTCTTCAACAAGCGTCCTGCAAAAAACAACAAAATGACAAAAATATTAATTTTTATGATTTTTTGGGAATGAATAGAAAAACATGAATAAAAACTTTTTTACTAATGACAAATGTGGATTTGAAGAAAGCTTTGATGGGTAAATGGGGTTTGACTAGGTTTTTGCCACTTTCCAAGGGATAGGCAAGCGAAAAATGGGGATTTTGGAGGAGAGATGAAGGAATGGGAAAATTTGTCAAAGAGGGGCAAAGAAGCAAAAGTTGGAGACGGATAATATGAGAAACATTTGGAGGTCATTGGATAAAAGGGGAAGGAGTTATGACAAACCCTAAAAATTAGAGAAATATGGGATTTTGGGCTTCAAAAAGTGGATTTTTGGGATAAGGCCTCCAAGGAAGGAAATGTGGAAAATGGCAATGTGGAGAATCTAGTGAAGTTTGGAGGAAAATGGAGTCGAGATAAAGAAGATATGGCGAAAAAATAGAAAAAAATTTAACACCAGACACCCTAGATTTAACAGAGCAAAAACCCTAAATTTAACAAAATAAAAAATAAATGTCAAAGGTCCAGATTTTTGATTGTCTTGATAGACAAGAGCATAATCTCCTACTTTCACACTTTCCTACAGTCAAATAAATTATCTTTAAATAGAGCAGATAACAGGAAATGAAAAAAAAAGAAATGCAGACTACAGTTAGCACCTAAAAATTTCAGATAGATTAACAGAGCAGACAGTAGCACTAAACAGATAGAAAAGTGTCAAAGGTCCGGATTTCTAATTGTCTAGATAGACAAGAACATACTCTCCTATTTTCACACTCCTACGGTCAGAGCATACAGTCACGCTAAACAGACTAGAAAAGTGAAAGGTCTGGATTTCTGATTATCTATATAGACAAGAGCATACTCTCCTACTTTCACACAGATTATAATTAAATAGAGAAAATAATAGAGCAAATAATAGATCGGATAACAGGAATTCAAATTCCCACAAAATTCTTGCGCTAATCGCAAAGCTATTGTGCTGGAATTGAAATAGAAACAGAAAAAGAATAGAAACAAAAATGCAATAGAAACAGAAAAGAAGTTGTTGCATAGAAATACAGAGTCGCTATTCTGGAACCTGCAAAAAAATTTATTTATTTTTTTCTGCAGTCATGCTATTCTAGAACTTGCATCTCACAACTCACAAAAACTTTAAAAAACACATTAGTTCTTAGGGACGTGGGTCCCACCAGGCATGCCAAAATGAAGAGGGGGAAATAGATTAGAAGGTCAAATGATCAAAACATAACGAAATAAACATGCAGAATGCTAAAATATCATTTAAAGACCATTTCACCTTGTTGTTTTACCTTCTCCTTCGGATTGAGCTTGATGAAGTGAAAGCGCCCCTTGATAATGCTCCACTTGATGTGCTCCTTTGATTGTTGGATATGGATGGCTCTCCAATGTTGTGCACAAATGGAATGGATTTGAAAAATGATAAGAATGAGATGATCAAGTTGCCAAGATGATTTCCTAGGCTCAAAAGGGCAGCATAAACTTACTGGATTTCAAGAAGTTTTGAATGAAGGGATGGAGCCCTATTTTATAGGAAGAGGAGAGGAAAAAGAATGGCTGGGATGAATTCGAGATGAAGGGCTAAGATTTACTTGTGAGCTCACACAAGGTCCAAGAGAGGGTGTGGAGACCAAGAAATATGCCTTAAAGGCATTTCGTATCTCCACACTCCACAAGATGCATTGGAGGAATTAAAAATTCTCCAAAAAAGGATATCATGGGGATTGGAGGAATAAAAATGAATTAAAAATTTCTTGGGAGAGGGGATGCCTAGAGGAATGTGTGATTTCAAAAATCTTACATTCACCTATGAAAAGAGCATTTAAAGCTAGTGGCTAGATGAAAAGGACAAAGAGTTGACTTTGTGGCTAATCATGATGATTAACCATTAACGACTCATTAGGAAAGGGATTAGAGGAAATATTAGGTGGGATTAATATTTGTAGGAGAATTTGACTAGGAGAGAGAATGAGTGGAGGGAATAAAAAATTAGAAGAATAATGTTAAGTGAGTTTAGGAAGTTTCTAGAAGAATGAATTAAGAAGATGATTTGTAGGAATCATGTAGGTTAACTAATTAATTAAAATTAATTAACTAAGAGGAAGATTTGTGAGGATTTGATTTTTTTAGAAGAATAAAGAAAGGGATTGATTTATTAAATAAATCAATCATATGCTATAGTGACAATATTAATTATATTTAATTAATATTGAGAGGAATTTGAATTAACATAATTAATTAATTAATTATGTGAGGAATTAAAAATAATTAAAATAATTATTTTTAAGTGTCTACACTTAGAATATGCTCCTTTTTGACAGGTAAAAAATCTGACGGCAATCAGTATGACCCAAAAAATTTGACTGCCCCTTGTTTACCTGTGTTGGTTTATGTGTTTATTTCCACTGGCATATCAGAATCGGTAGTGGAGCCATCTTCTTAGCCTGTCGGCTAGCACTGGTAATGGAGGCTTTTCTTTTATAAACTGGTCATGAGGACAACATATCGGTATCAAAGTCCTGGTACAACAACCGAAAACTAGTCCTGGCAGCTCTTCAGTGTGCCGACAACCAGATTTTTGCTTCCCAGTCTTCATGATAACCGGTTGTGGGGGTGGGTTTTTTAAGGTTTCTTCCGATCTCGTCTCGACCTGCTACTCTAAATTTGGCCTCCAAGAGGCTCATTCTATGAGCAGGTCCTATCTATCTCTCTGGATCTTCAGGGGGATTCTTCTCATAGCCTCTTTTCCTCTTTTTCATTATATTTGAGCAAGGATATAGGGTTTTCTTCCTGATTCTTTCCCTATTGATCTCTTGAATCCACTTTCTTATTAATATATATATCAGTGGCTTGCCACTTTTGCCAAAAAAGAAAAAACATTTGCATATATTATCTAAGATTTTTGCAACCTTCTAGAATCAATTGCAAATCACTGAAGAGGGGGTTCTAATAATTTGCATGAAAAGCTCCCCCTAAGGCATAAAGCCCTAGTTACCGGATGAAGATCCTGCACCAGATTTGAGTGCAAATCCATTTTCTACTTTAGATTCATCTTTTCTTACCCACATTTTCTCATGTTTGTCTCTGATGTCTTCTACCTTCACCATTCCCATCTCATCTGATTTGTTCTTGTCTACCGGAGAACTATTCTTTCTTCTACAGTACTTTGCAATGTGACTAGTTTTATTGCATGCATGGAAAACAACATTCCTTTGCATGGGTTTGAAGTTCATCTGATTTGGCCTCATCCTACACTGGTCATTGCTCTGTTGTCAAATTTAGAACCAGTAGTGGCTATCACCATGTTATTTGACACTTTCCTTAGGCTAGGTACTTCACTAGTTTCATTGAGGTATGTCATGGCTTGAATTGCATGTTTTGTGACATTGTGAAGCCTGTCAATCCATATAAACTTATCATGAACTCAACTGAGAATAAACCGAATCCACTCTGCTTTATCAAACAATGAAAAATGGACGAACTATGACAAAACCCTTATCCTAGAGAACATTGTATTCTGGTTTGAGGTTTCCCAAACTATCCACCAAGTGTTTGTTGTAAGGGATCAACATGTCTGCATTACCAAGCTCCTTGAGATCATAATGGGTGCATGCCCTAATATCTTCATTATGAAGGATGTCATAGGGTATTGAATAAAATGCACCTTTTGGATCGTCTTCAACAGATTTGAAAGGGTGTTTCTTAAATACAGGTCTGGCCCTATCCTTAATCTCGACAACCAATGGGGTATTTATTCCAGTAGCTGAAGCCATTTCAAACTTAGGATTTGTGGAAATAGATAGTCTAGAACAAACAAATACCTTGATTTGCAAACAGGCATTGGAATTCACTTTGGGGTCACTCAAATCACTATTGAAATTACTTCTCTCTACTTCTCTGCACTATTCGCTTGATCACATTATGATAAATGAAGCTTTGAAATGCCTTTTTATCCTTTGAAAACTTGATTTTTCATTGTAATAAATGTTGTAACCAATTACCATGATTTTCATGGAGTCGCTTACTGGAGCACCAAATCTTCTCTGAAACTTCTGGATAACATCTGCATATATTATCTAATATTTTTGCAACCTTCTAGAATCAATTGCAGATCATCAAAGAGGGGGTTCGAATAATTTGCATGGAAATTTCCCCTTAAGGCATAAAGCCCTAGTTATCGGATGAAGATCATGCACCGGATTCGAGTGCAGATCCATTTTCTACTTTAAATTCATATATTCTGACCCACATTTGCTCATGTTTGTCTCTAATTTCTTCTACCTTTTCCTTTCCCTTCTCATCTGATTTGTTCTTGTCTACTAGAGAACTATTCTTTCTTCTACAATACTTTGCAATGTGACCAGTTTTATTGCATGCACAAAAAACAACATTCCTTTGCATGGGTTTGAAGTTCATCTGATTTGGCCTCATCCTGCACTGGTTAGAGATATGTCCAAACATCCCACAAGCATAGCACTTCTTTTTTTGGAATTTATTCATTATTCCTCTACACATATTTTACTTGTGACCAAAACTATTGCATATGAAACACTGACCGGTAAAGGTAGGAACATTATTCATATTTTTCATTCCATTATTCATCCTACTTCAGCATTGATTTGCCATATGACCGAATTTATTTCAAGTAAAGCATATACCATTGAATTTATGAGAATTAGGTTGTCTTATTAGAGGATTCTTGCTCTTCTTTTTGTTAGGTTTTGCATTTCTCTGTCCAAATCCAAAGGATTTACTTTTCTAAAATCCAAGTCCTCGCATATCCTTTCCATGTCTCTGACTTTCCAGCATCTCATCAAGCCTTGTTGAGCTAGCTTTGAATTTTTCTTTGTAATCATTAGTAGTAGCAAGTTCATCTCTTAAGGTATTAATTTGTCTTTCAAGTTCTTGACCATTATTCCTTGACTGTGTCAACTCAAGCTTTAATTGATCATTCTCATAGCTAAGCCTAAAGCATTCATCAACTCTTTCCTTCAATGATTGTCTCAAATTATCTTCATTTTTCTTCCAGTCCTCAATCTCCTTAGTCAGCCCCATCATAATGGATTGCATCTCATTCTTCAATGTAGCATTTTATCTCTCAAGTTTGTCAACTTCACCAGCGCTGCTCTGATTTCCATGATTTGATTTTCTTTCTCTTTCAACTTGTCCATCAATTATTTCCTCTTTTCTCTTGAAGTTCTCACTTGATCCTTCAAGTCATTAATAAAATTGTAAGCAGCATTTAGGTTTTTCTTCAAGGAACTGATCTCATTTCTTGTTGCATCAAGATCCTCAAGTGCTACACTGAGCTGTCTCTGAAAACCAAAATTCATTGATTCAATCTCTCAGACCTTTGTCAAGCAATTAGTAGATTTTCAAACTTAACATTAAACCACTAGAAGCATACAAATGAAACTAAAATGCAGAAACATAGAACAAACAACCACAAAAGCATAACACCAAATTTTTTAAGTGGAAACCCAAATGGGGAAAACCACGGTGGGATTTGAAACCACAATATTATTCCACTATGGCCAGTAGAAAAACAATATTACAATATGGGGAATGCAATGGCATTCACGCACACTGCCTAGATCTCACTACTCAAATATAACAAGGCTTGTTGCCTTACTGATTAGTTACAATGATGAATTATAGAAAAATGAACTCCAAAATAGCATCTAATGTTTAGATGAGTTTTGGTTGTGCCAAATATACTAACTTGATAACTTTTGTTGTTCTGCTTTGTTCTATCCTGTTCACTATCTTGATCAACTATGAGATCAAGAATGTGCACCTAAAATTACACCAAAATGGATTCTCAATCACCACTTGCTCACATACAATCATAACATACCCCAAAAAGATCATCTATATTGGTCTTATATATCCGCAATTATCAAATAGTCATTTGCCATGTCGGCCTGCTAGTGTAACATGTAGTCACATTTGAGCTTGACCGAATCACCAAAGATAAATGTGTATCACCAAAGAAACAATAAAATGATGTTTCTATGTCGGCCCAATCAACCCAAACATGATTCAACACACTGTAATCATGGTAAAGCTTCCAGACCCAAAACTGCTTTGTTCATCCTGAAATATCGGTTGGCATCTGCTTTTAGTTAAGAATAATTATGGCTACTAGATTGAATCTCAATGAAGAGTTGCCATCAATGACAATCCTTGATCAATAATAAACCATGAGAAGCCACCAGATGAGTATCAATTGCCAAAAGTGATGACACTTCATGATGAGTGGGATGCATTACCACCAAGAGTTAAGGAACATCTTAACTTTGATAGGTTCATTAGTCAAAAGAGAGGGAATGGCAAGAAATGGAACTAGAATGACAGGAAACCATGGAATCAGACTAATGATCTTAAATATGCAATAAACAAGCTCACACTCTCTACTTTTGATGGTAGTGGTAAAGTCACAGCCAAAGCTTGGATTAGTAATGTAGACACCTAAAATTAATATTTAATTAATTTAATCCTATCAACATAATTAATTGACTTAATTGTGTTATCCTCACTCTTCATAGAATCAATTAAATCTAATTTAATTAATCCTATCAATATTAACCAATAATTAATTTATCAAATAAATTAATTATTCCCCTATTCTTCTAAAGTCCCCTCCAATAATTATTTCATCTAAACCCACTCAGTTAATTAATTCTAATTAATTAACCTAGTCACATGATTCCTACAAATCACTTTTCCTAATCCCACTCAACCTAATTAATCCTTCTAGAATCTCTCATAGTCATGCTTATCATTGTCCCTCAATTTTTAATTCCCACTCATGTCACATCAACATTGAGCCTCTCAAAGAAATTCAATTTTCTTTGAATCCCTCAATGCATCCTTATTTTGGAATTTTTAATTCCTCGTGTTTGAAATTCAAATTTCTCCCCACCTTTTTTCCAAGGAATTTTATATTCTTGTTTATTTTCCCAAGGCACCCTTGATCCATGCCTTCTATCTAAAATCAATCTCAACCCTTCATGATCAAATCAATCTTGGCCCTCCATTGGCCTTCTCCAATTTATAAATTGGAGCCTATTCTCCTCACAAAGCATCCACTTCTCATGCATTGTCATGCTGCTCTTTTCTCTTCTCTCTTCTTTCTTCAATCTTTCAATTCAAATCCATCCAATAATCCTATCAAATCCATTATTCTTGTTGAGCAAAGGAGATCAATCCACATACAAATCAAGCAAGGAGCACATCAAGTGGAGCATCAAGGGCGCATCCTCATCATCCATCCACTTTACCAATATCTCAATCCAAAGGAGAAGGTATAAGCTTGAAAGGTATAAACAATTTGTTTATGTTTTCATATGTTTTTTATTTGTTTGAACGCTTTGTTTTCATACTAACCGTCTGATCTCACCTTGCTAATTTTTTCCCTCTTCAAGTAAGTTGGACACCTTTTTGACCCTACATCTATGTTAGAAGAGGATGCCATTAAATTTGCAGCTTTGCATTTGGATGGGGTTGCCCATGATTGGTGGTACCATGGAATGGTTACCTTGCATCATGAACGTAATACTTCTTACCAATAATTTAATTGTTGTATGAAAATATAACACGCCCTATTTAGGCTACGAAATGGGGACCCACCAAAATTTTTCTTAGTTGGCCTTTTAATTCGAAAGATGAAGAATACATTCCTACGAGAAGAAGATGATTGCAGGAATAACTAGGCAACTTGGGATAGGTGATAACAAAAGAGAAAGTTCAAGGTTCTCGATGGCCGATTTTCCCCACAAAATAGTAATCACGGAGAATATCAGATTCTCAAGTATTACAGGATGAAAAGGTGGGAGTGACAAAAGTTAAAATACCTCCACGGTAACCATATCCCAAAAGAGAAGAAGTAAAATCACCTCACAAAGGTATATCCAAGTTAAGAAGGTAACAAAAGTGGGAGAATCGCCAATGGATAAAATGGATAAAAGGTCATAAAACACCACTGATAGTGTTCAAGAGTATTGCAAAAATATTGCCTTGATGGATTGTGGAATAACAAAGAGTTCATGTAAGTATTTCCAAGGACAAAAACATGTGTAATCATCCTTAGAAGGAGGTACTCTGACTCAACAATAAGGAAACATTATGCTAGCAGTTACATCTAGGTTTTTTAAATTTCCCTCCAATTAGGTGATTTTATTATGTCATTAGCTTAACATGCACCGAATTAAGCGTAAGACATGATTGGTTCTTAAATAGAAAGTGACAATAGTGGCATAAATTATGCAACAAGTTATAAGTTGAAGGTAATAAAGGAGTGGATGCATTAGCAATCCTAGAGCATCCCGATGGGTAGTATACTCAAAATCTTCTAGCGATTCAACCAGCGAAACAAGTAAGTACCCTAACTCATCTCAGTGAAATCATACAAAAGGTTGTCAATTGAAATAGAGTAAAGCTAAGAGAAAATCATGTTAAATTGTTCAAATGCTTAAAACATAAAATTCATAGAAATAACACAGGGAATATTAGCAGGGAGAACAAAGAGTGCAGTAATGGGTACCAGGAAAGCTGAGCTAAAGATGGAGTTCGAGTGGAAATTTTCCCAAATAATACCCAATACCAAGTTTGTTGGCAATTGACACTCAATTGGTTGATTTCACTATGTTATCATTGATGGCAACATGGCAACTTATTTCGGCTTCATGTTCTAGTTCAGTTGTGTATCGGCAGACACTTGATAGGCACTACACTAGCACTGGCACCGACACCAACAAGATAGAAGGAATTCTCACTTTACCGGCAATGAAAGTTGACAAGGTTTAGAATAAGGTTATCGGTATTGGAGGCTGACATCTCTCGGATCCGGCATTGGCAATTTTTTTTCATATTCATGTATTTATGTTATCCAGCCGACATGTAATTTGATATTGTAAATATCTTTGTAAGACAACATAAGGCATGATAAATTGTATAGGGTATATAGGTCAGTTGGATTAGATCATTCTATGAGATGCGAGATTATGGAATATGTGGATGTGATATAATGTGAAATATATTAGAGAGATCATGTATGTGAGGATATTTGTGTAAAGGGGTATTCTGGTAAAAGGTTTAGGGTTTCAGAATAAAACAAATAGAGCTTAACCAAAACTGCATTCAGGCATAGGAGACACTATCTTTTGCAGTTCAACACTTCTCCAGATTGTAATCTGGATTTGCATGTAGTCAGTGAGGCTCCTTTTGTGATTGAGCAATGTCCTCTAGGTTGTAATCCTTCCTACAAGTGCAGGCCCCTATATTTTGTAATATCTCTTTATATGGTCAGTGAATTGATATTGTGGATCACAAATCCCACCATGGTTTTTCCTCTTTGAGGTTTTCCACATATAATTTTGTGTGTTATGGTGTTCATTTATGTGATTGGCTTATTAGTTGCTTTACTTCTTTCAATTTTGTATGTACCGGTATACCGGTTGGTGTATGCATGTTTCAATAAGGCTAAAACTGATATTTTTGAGATAACACTAATTCAGCCCCCCCTCTCAGTGTTATTGGATTCGAACAATTCATATCAAAGCCTTGTGCCTCAAAGGAAGCTTAACAGCTTGAGGGAGATCCTGAATCCAGAATCCATGGATATGGGTTTGGAAAAGCAACTTGAGATGGCACTTGAAGATTATGATGTTGAAATGTTGAAGAACTTAAAGCTACAAAATGAATTGAATTCTATTCGGGAATTCATTCTTGTCCTACAAGAGAGGCTATCATTTGTTCAGGCTAGAAGGAAGGAAATTTTGCAAAATCGGGATGATAAAGAGAAAGATGCACTTAAGCAGTAGTGTCAGAAACTGAGTCAGGAGAACATGGTCATGAGAAATGAAATGCAAGATATAACTATGAGAATGTCTAAGGAGATTGAAGACCAAAAGAAAAAGGAAGAAAATCTTGTTGATCTTTGAAGAACAAATTTGAAGAATGTGGTAGGTTGGTTCATGAGAATGATATGTTGAGAAATAATTTAGTACAATCCTAGAGTAATGAACAAGAGCTTGAGAGACAAATAATAATTCTGAGAGATGAATTAACTATTGCAAGTGAGTACAAAGAAAAATTCAAGATTAGTTCAGCATAGCTAGATGAGTTATTGAAGCGACAAAGGCAAAATGGAGATTCCAGTGGACTTGGATTTGAGCAAGGACATAGTTTTGGTATTGCTAATGAAGATTAAAACCATAAGGCACTAGTAAGGTAGTTTAATGTTTATAAATTTAATGGTAGATGTTTTGTTTGCAATAAATTTGGTCACATGGCTAGGCAATATAGAAATAGAGCAAATCAAAACCCTGATTCTGCTCCCGGTCAATGTTCTAAATGTAATAAGTATGGTCATAAGACAGAAGATTGCAGAATGAATGTAAAATGTTATGCATGTGGAAAATTTAGACATATGGCTAATCAGTATAGGTCAAGCAATTATACGAGTTTTAGAAAAGCAATTCAAAGGAACAATTTTACATGTTATGCATGTAATGAAGTTGGACATATTGCTAAATTATGTAGAAGCATAAATCTACTAGTTGGTAATGGAGGATCAAATGAGAAAGGGAAAGAAAAGGTTAATGAAATCTAGCAAGATCATACCCAGAGATGGGTCAGGAAGACTGAAGAACGATCTACAGATAGGAATGCACCAGTTACTTATCTAGCAGATGAGGTTGCTCCTGCATCGGTAGGTATCTCATCCAGTAACTAAGGTTGATGTCTTAGGGGTAACCAAAATTCATGAAGATGCTACACATGCCCCGGAAAGAGATTTTGGAAGATGTTCTAGACATTCGAGATGCTTATCTAGCATGGATATGTTTTGTTCGAGATCTGGTATCTTTCACCAGAATTTATTGATGTCAATGAAAGATTAGGGTTTTACTTGGAGGATATAAGGTTGAATTCACTTCATTTTTCCCACCTTGCATTCAAAGTGATTCAGAGCGATCAAAGTCAATTCAGTGTGATCAGATATCTTCTTGAGCGATTCACCAACGACTGGAAGAATTTTTTAGGGTTTTTCACTGACAGCGATTAGCAGGTACTTATCTTTAATCATGGAAGAGAGATCAACATCTATCCCTATCTTTGTTGCAAACCCGACTATTGTTGAGATCAAGGACCATCCCAGGCCAATTTTCAAGTGGTATCCACATGTGGCTACCCTAGAAGATTTGGTCAGAGCATTTTCCCATTCCAGATGAATTTGTGTATGTCAAAGATGTTAGGGTGTACATACACTGTCACATTGAGGATTTGGGGACATCTAATATAAAGGGCATGTACAAGAGCGAGCTAATGGGAGATTCTAGAAAGATCAAACCTAAATACAAGCAAACTAAAGACTTAGGGTTTACCGGCATTCTGGATATTTTGAAATTCAAAGATGAAATCATTAGGTATGTTTTAAGGAAAGTACATGGAGAGTTTATCTGGTTGGATAGACCTTACAAGATCACCAAGGAAGCCATCAGGGCACTCGCCGGTTTACCACAGGTTGGGCAACGTCTCGATAATAAGTTTTCTAATGATTATGTAAATAAAATCATTAGCACAACATTAGGTGGGAGATCCATGAAAATAAGAACTATTACCAACACAAACATCAGATTCGGTAGCATGGTCATCGGTTATAAGGTAACTCAGTCAAACTGACTGAATTCTATTTCTAGCTCCTGCATTTTCACAGCTTACTACATGATGAGAGAAAATGAGAAATTGGATCTATGTGGTTGGATGTTAGATTAATTATTGATAAACCTAGGAAAGATTAAAGGTGAAAAGAAAGGAACTTTCTGATATAGCAACTTGATTGTTTGTTTAATGTTGTTTTTCATGAATGAGACTCTCAGTTTTGGGAAGAGGCAATGGACATTTGATATCCCGATAGGGAGACAATTAAAACAGTCAATTGATACATTAGGAAGCTAGAGAGATGATAAAGTATGGGGACATTTTAAGGTATTCCAGAAGGCTATGAAATCTAGGGAAAGGGTTCCTAATCGTATTGTTGAGAAATACTCAACTGACATATGCTTCATGATAAGGAAAGATGAAACACTCATGGAAGTGGTTAAGCCCCGGAAGATCTAAATAGAGGAAATGGGCTATGAAGTTGATGGAAAAATTTTAGATGTTTATGCAAAAATGTTGATTGATGCACCTATTGATGAGACTGAGAAGCCCTGTGGTACTGTAAAAAGAAAAAGACACAAGAGGTTGAAACAAAGTTCAACCGGAAGAAGAGATAGAAGCAGGAGGGAAAGGCAAGCAAGTTTATTGAGAAGGTCTCATAGGACATCAAAGCATTGATTAATGTTGTCCAGAAGAAATGTAGGAAGAGGAAAGAACCAGAAGTGTTCATTGAGTCTATTACAGCTGAGTCTACATCTGAGGATGACACACCCCTAGCATTCAAAAGGGTTATAAGGAAGAAAACAAAGGAAACCAAGGTAGAAGATAAAAAGCAACCAGTTAGGAAAGTTACATTCAAGTTACCAGCATAGAATCAAGCACCAAAAGTAACACCTTCAACTCCATCTGGTACTGAAAAAAGGAAGAAGAAGAATAACATTAATATGACAATTCAATCTGGTAATGTAATTATCATTCCACCAAAAACTTGTGCAGAGTTAGTAGATGAAATAACTAAGGATGGCATGTTAAAGAATGTACAGTTTTACTATGATTGTTTAGATAATAATGAACAAAGAGAGGTAGAGGAAGCAGTATTGTTATATTTGGATATTTATAAGAAAGCCTTGATAGAAATTGAAGACCAAATACCGGCAAAATTGTATGATATGTTAGATGCTAGGAGACTGTCAACAATGCAAGAAGACAAGCACATCAAAATTTAGGAGTTGTTATCTATTTGTGTTTCTATTACACCAGAGGAAATTGATAGGACACTTGAGGTGGCAGATAGAAAAATCTTTAATAGCAAACATAGAATAACTAGTCTTATGTTAGGAAGAGTAAATGAGATAATCAAGGAAACCCACAAGGCATGGGTTAAGTTCTTTGAAGAGAACTGAGGTTTCTTTACTTCACCAGAATCAAAGATAGACACTACAAACACATCGGTTGAAGGAAAAGGAAAGGGTATTATGGGTACTTCACCCTCAATTTTGAAAAACATTAAGATAGTAGAAATTAAGCCCTTGGTAGATACAAATGTACATGCAAATGTTGAGATACCAAAAAATAGAGAGAGTGAAAAGGTTGATATTGTATAGGATACTAATGTTGAGGAAAATAGTATTCCAGATACAAATGTACAGGATGAGGTTACAGTTCCTACAGAGGAACCAATAGTTACAAAGACTGCACCAAGTGGTGAAGCCACTGGTGCAAGTGAGGAAGCTATAAAGGGGAATCCAGTAGGGAATCGGTAGTGAGTGCATCATTGTTGTCAATTGACACCTCATAGGTTGTAAAGAAAAACATAATTGAGATAAGTCCTACTGAACTCATGATGATGGCTACACATAAATTGATGAAGGAGGGATCTATGGATAAAAGGATTATTGATTGGTTTATCACTGTTTTACATAGACTAGTCCCGAATTGCAGGTTTGATAGAGAAGCAAGCCCATTCGGCAAGCTTAAGACAATTACAAAGCACATTTCAAAGGATTTTCAATCCTTGCAATAGATTTCAAACTCACAAGCATGGGAGAGGTTCACAAGGGCTAAAAGAGTTGCATTTGATCAAATGATTGAGTCTGAGAGGAAGAAAATTGATGAAAAGTTGAAACTGATAGACAATTCTTTAAAATAGTGTACAAATATTTATAGGGTATGTTGTAACACAGATGTACTTAAAGTTAATGTGGATAAGAATATTAAGGAATTCCAGGAGAAAATTGCAAGTATAGCTAATTCTTTTGATGGATTGACTTCATTGACTACATCCATTGATGGTCAAATTTTGGTTTTGGAAGCTCAAATTTCTGCTCTTGAGAAAGAAAAAGATAAAATCATAAGAAGAGCCAAAAGTCTGAGAGGTTTTGTGAGTCCCCAGTTGGATTCACTTGGTGTACATAAGAAGGAGTGTATAGATCTGGTTGGAAAGTCAACATTGATAGAGCTAAAAGAGAAAGAATCATTTTCTAATATGCTAAATGGGCTTGTATTTATTTTTATCACTTTCAAATCTGGTTGGGATACTTATCTTGAGCTATTGGAGAAGGCATATCCAGAAATTTTCAAATTTGTTAAGCTCTGATAAGATATTTTTGGGATATTCATTGTACAGTTTTGGGATTTTTGTATTAATTTTGGAAATCTTGATGGCATTTATGTCAAAGGGGGAGTAATATAGATGTGAGGAGTTGTATACATTAGGGGGAGATATGGAGATATGGGAGTATGGATTATTTTGTATTGAAGAATATTCAACTCAGGGGGAGCAGGCAGGATGAAATTAGCAGATGAAACCATGACCATTTTCACATGAGTATTTCCATGAATGCCAAAGGGGGAGATTGTTGGCAATTGACACTCAATTGGCTGGTTTTACTATGTTATCATTGATGTCAACATGGCAGCTTATTCCGGCTTCATGTTTTGGTTTAGTTGTGTACCGGCAGACACTTCATAGACACTACACTGGTACCAGCACCGGTACCTACATGATAGAAGGAATTCTCAAGTTATAGGAAATACAGGCCGGCAAGATTTAGAATAAGGTTATAGGTATTGGAGGTCGACATCTCTTGGATCTGGCATCAGCAATTGTTTTTGATATTCATGTATTTATGCTATCTAGCCAACATGTAATTTGATATTGTAAATATCTTTGTAAGATGACATAAAGCATGATAAATTGTATAGGGTATATAGGTCAGTTGGATTAGATCATTCTGTGAGATATGAGATTATAAGATATGTGGATGTGATATAATATGAAATATATCAAAGAGATTATGTATGTGAGGATATTTGTGTATAGGGGTATTCTGGAAAAAGGTTTAGGGTTTCAGACTGGAATAAATAGCACTTAACCAGAACTGTATTCAGGCATAGGAGATGTTATCTTTTTTAGTTCAACACTTCCATGGATTATAGTCTGGATTTGTATGTAGTCAGTGAGGCTCCTTTTGTGATTGAGTAGTGTGCTCTAGGCTATGAGACTTCCTGTAAGTGCAGGCCCCTATATTTTGTAAGTTCTCTTCATATGGCCAAAGAATTGATATTGTGGGTCACAAATCCCACTATGTTTTTTCCTCTTTGAGGTTTTCCATGTATAATTATGTGTGTTATGGTGCTCATTTATGTGATTGGCTTATTAGTTTCTTTACTTCTTTCAATTTTGTATGTACCAGTATACCAGTTGGTGTATGCATGTTTTAATAAGGCTAAAATTGATATTTCCTGTATAACACTGATTCACCCCCCCCCCCTCTCAGTTTTATTGGATTCCAACAAGGTTTTAATAAGATACCCATCAAGGAAACTACAACCTTGCTAACCTCATCGAAAGGATGAGAGAACCAATTTCCACAGATGAAGTGATGAGTATCGAGCAAAATGGTCTGATACAGGTAGTAGGGTTTTCAGTCACTGCAGACGCATTTAATCAAGCATTGCATCCAACATTATGATGCTACAAAAAGACAAATCATTTACAATCATAGAGTATATCAAGACCTATTGCCTAGAGGTATAAAATAACTTCTGGGGATTCCCACCCCCAACGAGATGGATAAAAAGAAGTAGAGCACAAGGAGAGAAGGAATTTCAAGAGTCAAGGTCACCATGGGAAAAAATTATATGTGAAGAGTGGTACATTAAGAAACAAGGAATAACACTGGCTAAGTTACCCACACTAGTATTAAGGAAAGAAATGCAGCCAAATGTGTACATTGGGATCACTTATCCTAGTAGGATAGCCATATTAGAAATCAGTGGCATATTTCATGAGTGGATGTTCACTTACATCCAAAGTTTGAGGTAGAATAGGGGAACTTATGACTGGGCTCAATTCATTAGTGACTCAATATATCATTTTGTAGAAGAAACATCTGGAAGCTTTTACATGTCTTCATACATAGTATATGCATGTGCAATAAAAGCAAATATTCAATGATTGAATATTGTAGGACTTCTAGGAACAGAATTAGGATAAAACCCAATATATCTATATTTCCTACAATTGGAAAAGAAATAATTGGTGTTATATTATAAATAATTCAATGATTACTTCATCATGAAGCTTGCACGGGAATTAGAGGGAATACCTAGCGAAAGGGTGTCGGAGGAAGCAAGAAAAGTGCTCCAACGTTATGGAGGTTGGTATATACAATTTCCCACATGGTCATACTTGAGGGCACAAGGATTTTTAGGAAGGTCTTCCAAATTTCCCAACTACCCTTTAGTTTGGGCATGGCTAACTGAATTCTACAGACAAATGGTGCAATTTCACGACACTTACCTCAATTCTCACCGAAAACAAGGGTTTAAATTCCCTGTAAAGATTAGGGAATTCAGATGTGAATCACTATAGAATGCGAAGAAGGTAGAGGAAGACCTATTGGCCAAACATCTACAATACCTCCAGTACACAAGGAAGGATTATGACCCTTTGCAAAGGATATAGAGGTACATTGCTAGAAGAGTCAAACATATCCCACACATAGAAGATTACTAGATGGATTGCAAAGATGAAATAGAAGTTAGAAAGAGAAAGTATTACCAAAGGTAAACAGTGGCACAGATAAAGAAGTTGGGGCCAGACAAGAAAAGGATTGAAGTACCCGTAGAGATAACTGAACATGACAAATAAATCCTAAGGTCGGATTTCATGGTGCATAATATGGAGAAAAGACCAATGATAGAGCCCGTACCAAATGAACCAAAAATGATTTCAATTGACCAAGTAAATCAACCACTCCTAGAAGTGATAAGAAAATGGCTAGAAGCATATAAAGAAGAGATGGTGTAGAAAGGAACAAAACTCACTGTTGACTCCTAATTTTACATTAAACGCTAATAGCCTTAACTATAGTCATTTCAGTAGCAGAAGTTGGTTCGGTTGGTTCAGCAGTTTTAAGTAGACTCTATTGATTATGTCGTTAGTTAAGCAGCTTATTCTATTGATAGTGATTGAGATCCAAGTTCTTATGTTTGTGAGTGTGATTTAGTTACTGATGATCATTATCGAGATGAAGATTGTCAAGAACCCTGAGAGGCAAATTAGGCTTTTCTTCGAGATCATCGCCTTCATTAGCCTGAATTGAGAGAGTGAGCTGAAGATCCATACCTTCACACTGCAAGATCCAATTTTTAAGTGGGATTCTGATGATCTTCCTGGTCAAGATCCAGTTTCTGATAAGCGAAACCTAGAAGCAAATGTTGAGTCATTTATTCCATTGATGATTGCTACTATAGGACCTAGAAAGACTTGGAAATTTCATCAGACCTGGTTGGTGGCTAACACTCATATGCACCTAAATCACCACTACTGGTACTATTGACCCCTACTACTTATGCTAAGGTGGCTACCCTACCCTTCTATTCCACTAGGTCTATTCCACTATATCCATATAGGGTATTCCACTAGGTTCCATATAGGGTTGGATGATGTTCAGTTTCTGATTCTCGTGATCCATATTCTAACTTTTGAGATTGAGAGCCTACCTATATATGAAAGAAGGAAGCACCGGTAGCTAAGATAGCAACACCAGTAGCATAAGTAGTTAAAGATGCAGAAGCTGGTGAAGCAGTCGATTAAGTAGGTGATCTTGTTGATTAACTAGATCCAGCCCTACTATTCTAAAGGGAAGCATTTGATTATGTCATTTATGCAGAGCTAGCTTACCTTGACCTTGTTGAGTTAGTAGCTTATCCAGTACCAGATCCAACAACAGCATACCTTACAGCAGTTGAGTATGTTGATCCAGAAGTAGCACTAGTAGCAAAGTAAGCATATGAACTAGAAGCAAGGGTAGTAGGTTAAGTTGTTCATGTTGTCATTGATTAAGTCATTGAAGCATAAGTTGGTCCAGCACCAGGTGTTCTAGATCGATACCCAGCACCATTAGTTTATGTCGTTGATTAAGCAGGTGATTACTTTGAACTAGTTAAACCATGCAATGAACCAATAGTTTAAGCACCAACACCAGCAACATCAGTAGAAGATTTGGTTGTAGCTATAGATACGACCATATCCAATGCTTTCTTTATTGCTTCTACTGGTCCTAGCTAGGATGGTACAGCTAATGGATCCACTACTGGTTCCACTACTAGATCTACTGCTGCTACTGAAGCAACTGCTCCTACCTCCTGCCCTTGCTTTTGCTTATGCTC
Source organism: Cryptomeria japonica (assembly GCF_030272615.1). Classification (NCBI taxonomy): domain Eukaryota; kingdom Viridiplantae; phylum Streptophyta; class Pinopsida; order Cupressales; family Cupressaceae; genus Cryptomeria; species Cryptomeria japonica. The sequence goes on from NC_081413.1 coordinate 287,718,340, forward strand.
TCGGGCCCCACTATTCTCACTCACCCAGAGGATAGTTACAGCCTTTTCTTATGATGCTTATGGAACTACTGATGCTGATGGTGGATATTGATCTCAATCACCAGAATCAACTAGTGGACTTCTGCCTGATATACATCAACAGTTGTTGGATATACTTATGCTAGTGGTGGTGGGTATCGAACAACATAACCTGGGTATGGTCTCTCTTTATTGTTGGTCGGTCTATAGCTACTGCTTAAGCTTAGTCTACTGAGTATACTACTATTAAACTCTATACGAAATTGGAATTATTATTGGACTCAAGAATCCTGAGTTGGGGACTAACCCAATTGTAGGGGAACAAATAGAGTCAAGCCGAGCCTACCAGGGGTGGGTGGGGGGAGATAGATGGGACCTCCCACCCACCCCAATTAATGTATGCCTACTAGAGTAACAGATCAAGCCGATCTATGATTTGAGATCGGCTTGCCAATGTTATAGAACTATGGTGATGAATCTTTACTGGGAGACTCCATCCTCCACTTAATCTTCATCCCTTGATATAATTCCCCGAGTAAAGCTAAACGAGGGAGCTTAGCCTCACCCTTCATGAGGTCAGACCTTAGCGTGATCCCCATATAGGTTAAACATAACCTCTCATAGTGTACCTTCCTTTTAAAGAGTCATAACCAAGTTATCGCTTATTGGTCTACTAGCTATGGATCTTGATCAGTGCGAGGCCCTATCCCTATCTCCATTCTCAAAATGGAACTGATGGAATCACGTGAAGGGATGCCAGGGGCTATAGCACTTGAACAAGATCTGTTGCTGGAAGTTCTTTAGGTTCTGCATCGATAATGAATGGGCTTTAGGTCCCTAACTAATGGTTATAGCTCTCCAACTAATGAGGATGCTTTCTTTGTTTTTTCTTCCACACCCGGATGAATCTTTCTCTAAGAAAGGTGCTGGTGGATCTGTTTTTGCCTCTATTATGGGTGCAAGTGGGACTACTACTCGCTAAGAAGCAAAAGGATCTAGAACTCTTGAATATGGTATTGCGATGACTGGATCGTCATTACGATAGGGAGGCAGAGATCACCCATGTCTCGTTGCATCTATTATGGTTGGAGAGTCATTACTTTTTCTGGGTTTATAGCCAGTTCTAGTTTTGCCAATAGTATATTCATATGTCTATTTAGAAGTTGGACTAGTTGATGCACTATTTTACCCATACCCATCCCTATTTCCAGCAGCGGGAAAGGAGATAACATCTTCTCATAGCATAGGCAGCAATAGGACCAAAGGTAGAAGCTCTCACATCATAGATAGAAGCACAGGCCCTACTAAAGGATCTATGTAAGAAAGGAGTAAAATAAACAACTTAACCTTGATCTAGGACTAGATAAGCAATAGGATCCATTGGTTAAAGTCAACCCTAGACCCTGGAGGAACATCCTTATGTAAAGCCCTGGTAGGAACACTCTAGTTGCAGTCAGGTATGGCTTCTATGAACTATACCCCCTTTGGTTACAACTAATGACTCAATGATGAATGATTAGTGTCAAACCGGTATTGAGAGGGGGGGTTGAATCAGTACAAGCAAAATACTATCCAAAACTAGTTTGTTAGCAAATACTCCAAGTGACTAGCAAGTAGTGACACTGGTTGAAGCAGAGTGCAACCAGTAAGACCCAGAACAACTAAAACAATCATAAACCGGTTACTCACTAAGATTTCCTCTTATCTCAATACTATAGTACCACTACACCCTCATGCATGAATAGGTAAACTATCATCAGATCATCACAATAGTTAGTTCAGTATGTTTTATAGATAGGCATAAAACACAGAACCATCATATGCTCAACAGGTAATAAAAAAGCATCACAAGATAAAAGCATCACACATGACACACAGATTTTTTCATGTGGAAACCCAATTGGGAAAAACCACGGTGGGGATGAATACCCACAAGCTTCTTTTTGAACTCTTTAGAAGTCCGCTCTGTTAGGAGCCCTGTCCAGTTAAAGACATTACAATAGGTTCTGCTAGGAACCGATCCTATTAGGGATCACACGGTTAAGGGATGGCTATAATACCTGATTAAGGGTTAAACCCGGTTAGGGTTACCTTGTTAGAGGATTTAAGGAACTCAATAGCTAAAGGATCTCCAGAGCTCCATAGCTTCTCAGAACTCAATAAATTTGAGTTACCCTATTAAGGAATTTGAATCAAGCCGATTAAAGCTACCCTATTAAGGGATTTCACAACTGTTGAAGTGGTTAAACATCAACAAGAATTACAATGATCTGGTAACAGCACTCAATGCTAATGTAGATCCATTTTGGCTCCTCTTCACCTTCTGCACATTCACTTTGCAAGTATCTCTTTTCTCCTTTGGTCTGGCAAGAATCATGTATCACTTCCCTTGGATACACACACACAACTTTTGCCAACAACCTTAGAAAGAAACACAACATCGACCTTATAGGAAACAAACAGGTTGGTAGAAAAAACCCTAAACCCTAAACCTGTTAGGTTAAGCAATTCAAACGGTTCAATCCTGACTATTGAATCATACTGCATTAAATGCAACAATCTTGAATCGATCTCAAGACATTCTCCATCATCCATTATCCACCGATTTCATGGTGGCTGATAACCCATCATGTGTTATCACTATTTGACACACTTTGCACATTCCCGAGGTAGATAGGAATAGTCTTCTTCATGCAAGATTCCTCACGCGCATAGGGCTTACATGGCAACATGATCTATTCTCTATTATATTGCTAACTCATCACACAAAGATCACTGATTGAGTCACACAGGCTTGAGGTACTCCAACCGGAAATCCTGAAGTGGAAACTACCTACCAACTGGTAGTCATACAGTGCTTCCATGTGTCAATTCCCATAACTGCATGCCGGTTCATCTTGAACAAATATACTACTTCAATTTGGCATATATACCAGTTCACACATATGTCGATTCTCTCATCTCACATATCACATATGCCGGTTCACTTCATATCACATATTGACATACATATTGACATCAATGACAACATACAATATCATTATGTCCTTATACTGGTTCACATAAATGCCAACAATCTCCCCCTTTGGCATTGATGGCAATATACAAAGATATCTCTCCGCTACACATCTTCTCCCCCATTTTCTGCAGATATCTTTTCCGCTTCACTCCTTCTCCCCCTTTGACAACAATGCCAAAGTGGAGGCACAAGCATCCCTATTCCATTGTGCTGCTCCCCCTAAGGAGTAGCAACCTTCAACACATCAATCAACCCAAAAAAAAAAAAATTGACTATGTAATACCTGACTGATGTGGAGCAAATACTTTTAGTTCACCTCTTGAAGGGGCATTACCCCCAATTCACCTCTTAAATGCACAAATGTAGTCTTTGGGAGAGGCTTAGTGAATATGTCTACTAATTGCTCCTTGCTAGAAACATGTTCCAGTGCTATCTCTTTATTTTGAACCTTTTCCCTCAAGAAATGATACTTAAACTCAAAATGCTTGGTTCTAGAATGTAAAACAGGATCCTTTGAAATATTGATAGCACTTGTGTTATCATAGAATATACTTACCGGTTTAGATACAGGGACTTTGAAGCCATTTAAAACATGCTTCATTCAAATTGTCTAAGTGCAGTTCATGAAAGCTGCAACATACTCCACTTCCACTATAGACTGAGAGATACAACTCTGCTTTTTACTCATCCATGAGACCAGTCTACCACCGAGAAAGAATGCACCACCGGTCATGCTTTTCTGGTCATCTACATTTCCTACCCAATCAGCATCTATGAATACTTTCAGAATAAAATCATTGTTGTATGCATACCACAATCCATAGTCAACTATTCCCTTCAGATGCCTAAGAATCCGCTTGACTGCAGCCAAGTGGGATTCTCTTGGACTTTTATGGAACCTTGCAATAATTCCAACTGCATGTGCAATATCTGGTCTGCTATGCACTACATAATGCAACTTACCAATCATTGATTGATATTCTTTCTCATCAACTAGTGCGAAATAATCTTCTTTTGACAATTTGCAACCGATCACCATTGGTGTACCAACCGGTTTGCTATCTTCCATGCCAAAGGTCTTCAACACCTCTTTGACATATTTGGACTGAGTGATAAAGATTTCATCTTTCATCTATTGGATTTGCAGTCCAATGAAGAACTTAATCTCCCCTATGAGTGACATCTCAAACTCTTTCTTCATCTCATCAGCAAACTCATGACTCATCTTGTCATCTCCACCAAAGATAATGTCATCAACAAAAACCTCACAGATCAGGATCTGATCTCCTTCAGACTTCAAGTAGATATTGTTGTCTTCACTTGTTCTCTCAAATCCAATCTTCATAAGATGGGAATGTAGGCACTCATACCATGCCCTAGGTGCTTTCTTTAGACCATATAAGGCTTTATGTAGCCTACATACCATGTCACTATCTTTAGATAAGGCAAACCCATCTAGCTGCTCAATATACACCTCCTCTTCAAGTACACCATTTAGGAATGCAGATTTTAAATCCATTTGATATACTTTAAACCCTTTAAAAGCTGCATATGCAAGAAGCATATGAACTCCTTCCAATCTGGCTACAGGAGCAAAGGTCTCTCCATAGTCTTCTCCTTCTTCTTGAGCATATCCTTTGCACACCAATCTGGCTTTATTCCTAATCACTGTGCCATCCTCATTCAACTTGTTTCTAAACACCCATTTGGTGCCAATGACATTCTTATACTCTGGTCTGGGTACCAAGGACCATGTACCATTTTTCTCTATCTGGTCAAGTTCCTCTTCCATTGCCTTGATCCAGTCTTCATCTTTATGAGCCTCTTTGACTGATTTAGGCTCAAATTCAGAGATCATACATGAGTTTTCTCTGATCTTTCTTCTTGTAAGGATTCCTGCATCCTTATCTCCTATGATCTGTGTAGGATCATGATTCGGCTTGACATACCAAGGAATGGTCTTCACTGGTTCTTCTTTCTTTTCCTCTTCATCCTCATCTTCATCAGTATCAGCATTCACTCGTTCAGGAACACTGTTGCTAGTACTTAGTTGATTGACAACCGGTTCCCAAAAGGTTGCAACCGGTTCATTTATAGTTTGCTTACTGTCAGTTTCCTTAGTTTTCTCAGAGGATTCATCAACTCTTACATTGATACTTTCCATAATTCTCTGAGTCCTATTGTTGTAACACTTGAGAGCTTTACTTTTGGTTGAATATCCTAGGAATATTCCCTCATCACATTTAGCTTCAAATTTGCCCTGGTGTTCACTCCTCTTGATGTAACATTTTCTACCAAAGACCTTAAAGTAGTTAACCACAAGTGTCTTACTTGTCCAATACTCATAACGAGTTTTGTCCTTACCTTTCTTGATGGGTACCCGGTTCATTGTGTAGACTGCAGTGCTCACTGCTTCTCCCCAAAAGGTGTGAGCTACCTTTCCTTGAATCAACATGGTTCTAGCTACTTCAACCACAGTCTAGTTATTCCTTTCTGCTATTCCATTCTACTACGGAGTCCAAGGGGCAGACAGTTGCCTCTTGATGCCAAATTCTTCACAATACTTGTTGAATTCACCGGAAGTGAATTCCCCTCCTTGATCAGTTCTCAGACACTTGATCCTTTTACCACTTTCCTTCTCCACTAATGCTCTAAAAGCTTTGAATTTGACAAAGGCTTCAGACTTGTCTTTTAAGAATGTGACCCACATCATTCTTGAGCAGTCATCAGTAAGAATCATGAAGTACCTATCACCCTACACACTTCTAGTTTTCATAGGACCACACAAATTAGTATGCACAAGATCAAGCAAGTTGTCAGTAGTGAAATATTTACCTTTAAAGGTTGAGGAAGAAATTTTCCCCAATTGACACTCTCTGCACAAGGTATTGTCCAGTTTGCTTAGCACCGGAAGCCCTCTAACTGCCTTGATCTTACTAGCCTTCACAATGTTATCAAAGTTTACATGGCAGAGTCTCCTATGCCATATCCAGCTATCATCAAACTTAGCCATAAGACATGTACTTAAATTTGAATTTAGATGAAATAGGTTACCTTTGGTCTACATGCCAGTGGCCACCAATTCACCATCTTTTCCTTTGATTCTGCAGACTTCATTCTTGAATTCAAGAGTGAGGCCACTATCATTCAGCTGGGCAACACTCAGAAGGTTGTGTCTGAGACCATCAACCCAATACACATTATCAGCACTACTCTTTCCATTCAGAGAGATGGACCCTCTACCTTTGACCATGCATGGTGCATCATTTCCAAAGCAAACCACACCACCATCATACTCTTCCAAGGATAGAAACTTGCTCTGGTCACCTATCATATGATGAGAATAGCCACTGTCAATGATCCACTCATTGGAATTATCAAACCGAGAGACAAGAGCCTTCTTGTCTAACACATCTTCTTTCACAGAAACAAACACAATGTCTTCATTTTCTTCATCCTCTGACCCTTCATCTGTGACACCTTCATCAAATGCCTCAAATAAACTACTCTAAAAGAATATTAACATTTCCTAGTGACTAAATGGGGAATTCTACCTCCAGAATGCTAGGACCCAAAATTGTTGGTTCGAAGACTAGAATTCATGCTTGAATAGGGAAAAGAAGATCAAAGACCTTCTGCAACAGAAACCAATCATCTTTCGTGGGTAACACCTAAGCTTCCAGATTCTAGTAATATTAGTCCAAACAGACATTTTCATCAAATGGCAATCTTGCTGGTTCATCATGGACCATCTTTAGGAGTGTGTAGAGTTGGGCCAATGGGTGCAAGAGATGCTCAACTTCCTCCACCAAAATAGGACTGCTAAGGCACTGTAGGAATGTTCGATTTTGCTGCAATTGCTCGATTTGATTCATAACTTGCTCAATCCCTAGCACAGAGCCATCTCTAGGAAAAGGTGAAGGCAGACCCAGGAACACAAACTTCTCTACATGTCGCTTGATGTCTAGAACCAAAATCCTCAAGGACTCAAGTTTTGTTGATTCTTGCATGGTTGCCCTATGTTGGTTAAAGAAAATGTTGGCATTCCTAGTCAATTGTTTGCGATCTGCAACCCCTTTTGCTTTTAATTCCTCATCTGAAGCAGCATAAAACAATTGAATCAAAATTTGGGCCATGGGGAGCTTAGGACCAATTAAAAGCATAATTTTCTCAATAAGAGCACCCGCTCTAGCATAGAGAAATTGTGTCTCACCTAGGAACCTCAACACTAGCTACAGCGAAGGGAATACTGCTTAATCTTCTCCCAATGAGAAACATATAATTTTTTCACAATCGGGGATAGATCCTGAGGAACTTCCAGAGGGGGATAAATATGAGATAAGCACACGATTTAATCATCCTTTGCTCTTATCTCATTTTGGATATTTTTGCATCTATCCTACTCATAGGACACTCGATGTTCCAAAGTGAGGATCCTAGTACCTCCATCTTGAAAAGCCTCCTAAAGCTGCGTTGTGTGATCCTACTCTTGCAGTAATAATCTCTTTATATCTTGGAATTTATTTTTAGTCTGTCCTAGGTTACTTTGTATCTCGAGTGTTTCTATTTCAAACTTTTTTCTCTCCTCAGAAAGCGTGACCTGTGCTTCACTCAGTTGTGAAGTGTATTCTTCCTTCAAGCAGACTTCCTCTCGTAGCTAAGTATGAATATGGGTAGCATCTCTGGAAGCTTCTCTCAATTGTTGTATCTCTTTCCCCCTCTCCTAGAATTGTTTTAGTGCCACATTCCTCATCGCTTCTTGCCCTTTCAATTTAGAACTCACGTTGTTCAGGGCAGATTGCAACTTCCCTTTTTTAGAATTGGCTTGAGTTAACAAGCCCCTGCAAGCGGTTTATCTTAGCACTTCTAGCTTTGTCCTCCTTCCTCTAAGTATCCAAAGATTCTCTGAGGTGGATGATATCTTCTTACATCTTGTCTAGGCAACAACTCTTCTTGATGAAATTTGAAGACACTTCCTTTGAAGTTTCTTCCATCATTTCTAATTTATCCATAGTCATGGCATTTGAGAGACTAACCTCGACAACATGTAGAGTGTAATCATTGGGCTTCATCTGGGCCTCCGTCTGGTTGACCTTTGGGAACATAGTTACAAAGAGGAGATTATTTTCCTCACTGAAATATGTCTGCATATGTGGTCGAGATGGCTTAGCACCATTTTCTCCCTTCTCTTGTGTACCCGACTAACCTGCATAGATTAGGAATAGGTAACTTGTTGATAAAAAGTATCCAGCACCGAAATGGCTTGTCCTGCAAATGTTGTACCAGAAGGGATGGCATAGGGGAAATGGGAGACAGGGCCACTGAAAGTGGTTTGAATGGGTTGTGCTAACATGGTTGGGGAGAACAACGGTACAAAGGGAGAGGCTCCTGAAAGAGTAGGATTAGAAGATGTTGTACTGACATTTGGGGGAGGAGTGGACTCTCCAAAACCTAGCCTACACGAAGCAGTGGTTGTAGAAAATCTATGGAAAAAATTGTAGGAAATACGACATCAAGGGTAGGGAATGAAGAAATGACCTACGATGACGCAACTTGATACTCAATCAACGTTCCAGCGGGGGCTAATGTAAGAGCAGTAGGGACTTGAGTAGACATCGATGCAACTTGGGGTAGTGAGGAAGTTGTAGATTGAGAAGAGAGGAAGGGAAGAGTAGAGCGTACCTGAAATATAGAAGCCATCGATTGCCAATGGCCTAAAGGAACTGCAAGGACTTGAGAAAATGAAACTTTCTTTGCTGAGCCCAAATATTGTTTCTTTTTGGAAGGGAAATTGGGTGTCTGCTTCTCAACTAATCTCTCGGCGGAATGGGAACAGGGCCTCCGAACTGAGCCAACAAGAGAAAATGAAATGTCAGCTCCGATACCTTGCTCTTCTACATTTATAATCTCATCCTCCAGAGGTCAAAGCTCCTCGAGGGAGGAGTCATCACCCGAGGACTCATCACTTGTCTCTTCTTTTGACTTGTTATGATTATGCCTTTCTTCCTCAAAACTCTCGTCAAAATGGGCATTCCCCAAATTAGCCCTAGTTTGATTAGTCTCTTGGCAGTAGATCCATAAATCAGTTCTCTTCTTCTTCAACCAACAATTATTTTTTATGGCTTGCCACATGTTGTGAGTAATAGGCTTAGCCGGATTGTGCCCTTGAAAGATATGGTAAAAATCCAACCATGGGGGCCACTTAATGACAGGAAAGTCACTAGGACCCACATAAAGTCATGGGTCATTCACCAATTGGAAAATGCGTCCCTACCATGAGTTCCATGGCACATGTTTAATAGAATTTTTCCTTTGTTTACTGGACAGACAGTCGTCCAAGTCATAGCTCCATACATCATTCAATGCTACCAAGCCTATTTGCACTAGTTTGGAGGTCAAGACCCTCTCCGTGATGCTTATTTGCTCAAGAATAATAGGGCCAATAACATTGTGGTCCTCAGTAATAGATGTATCATGTTTTCTTGACCCTAGAGCCTTTTTAACTTCCACCAACTATCATGATATCTTGAGGGCCAGATTTCTCTCGGTAATGTAAGTAGGAAGGCAGAAGGGATCCTCTAAGAAGCCATGCACTTGAAGAAAAGAGAAATCCTTACCCAAGAACCAATCATAGTGGTGACATTCATTACTCATCTGATTTATTTGGATTTCATAAAAATGAGTGAGAGGCTTCTTAGGGATGACACCAAAATCAAGAAGGATGGAAGCTAGGAAACAGTCTAAAAAATGGTATACATCATAAGTGGCTAATAGTATGGGAGTCCAGGCAGACACAGACATTTTGTTTCCTAACTCATCATGAGTAGCCAATGGCATGAATTGACTAGAGAAAATGATATTTTGGTGTATGAACAAATGAACTAAGAATGAAGCAAAGCTGAACTACCGTGATTGCTCAAATTAGACCAACTTCCTCACCATTTCTCTAGCTATCAACATAGCGAAGTCAAAATGGAATGGCTCCTTCTACTTCTGGCATTTGAACAAATAACCCATCATAGGAGCGGTGATCTCTCAATCATTGTCATGATCACATAGGAACACAATGGTAGAGGAGATAACTTTGAGATCATCACTCCTTAAATCACTATAGTGGATAGGGAGCTTTGGAGGCACGACCACCGAACTTCAGTTCAGATTATCTTGACAAAATGGGACAATATCCTGCCTAGAATGCCAATAGTCTTCCATAGTGTCTTTATCAAACACCTTTGTGCTCTCAATTTTGGGGCAACACAGCATGTCTCGAATAAATTCTAGGGTTATGACGACCTGCAAAGAGGAGCCATGTATCGAAAGAGTCCGGCATGAATATTGATGTGCATGCAGACACAAATTCTGGACAATGTAGAACCATAGGTACCACAAACTAAGGAGTGCAGGATTATATAATTTGAACATCGTAGACCGTAGCTCATTTCTATGATTTAGCATTCTTCTATGTGTAGCCTCCCTGAGAGCTCATCAATGTTTGTGCAACTCGGGCTCAATGACCTCTTCTAAGGAATCAATCACTTCCATGGAATTACGAGTGACTGTCTTCGATTTGGGTTTGGTTCTAGGATATTCTGGCTTGGGGGGCATGGCATGGGATGTGTATGAAATTTCTGTTTATATGTCCACCCACATTTCACCCTAGGAAGGATTTGAGGCTATGTTATCCATCTCCATTTTTGTAGGCGAGCTTTTTCTAACACTATAAATTTTGGCACTGGGAATGCAAACTGCAAATATGACATGCACTTTTGAAGCTCTCTTCCTTAAATGTATCACATGCCTAGATTTGTGTGCGAAAAGGAAGCATTCATGATAGGAATTTGTTAGCACATATGCCACTTCATTTTCCAGGCAACATTAATGCTAAAATGGGAAGAAGCATCATCACTTGCATTTTTGAAAAGACATTAGCCCACTATATCATTTTTCCAAACCACTAGAGATGATTTGCCTATCCAAATGGATCTCCTTATTTAAGAGAAAATATAGGGCCAACGTTGCTCGCATGAGCCAAAATAGACCTGCGGACTACTGGGTTAAGGCACGACGTACTCTAAAATACGTGTCGCATCTAAGTATACCATTTTTCTTTTCGAGGCTCTAGATAGGACATACACAACATTCAAGATCGACTCCATTCACTTGTGCGAGTAATGAGAAAGGACAACCACATTGAAGATCAAGGGTGTTGGCTCTTAATTTGATTTTATTACTCAGAGCTAGAAATCAGCTATAAATATGTCTTTTCATACATTCCCTTGCACAAAAGTTATCTTAACGGTGGATTTTCTTGAGTTATGGATACTCCCGTTAGGCTTACCAGCAACAAGGCACAAGTCGCTTTTCTTGGCAACATTTCAAACCAGAGGTTGCAAGGAATGACACAGCGGAAAAATCCATTCATCACTGTTGCAATCAAATGGGTGCTCGAGGAAGATTTTATTGACAATGTTGACAGATATTGTGTCAATGTTGATATATGCTCCCACTTCATGGCTTCATTGTTGGATGCTGGGATAGGCGACTACCTGACGACGGAGCTGACCAAGGTTCTCTTCCCATAAAAGTATTTGGGTGGCCTTAAGGATGTCGTGGAATACCTCATCCCTTTCAGAGGTATGCCCTTGGCCTCAAACATGTAGCATTTCATCACCCTTGGAGAGAAGGTGACCTGGTATCCACTTATAGGTAGCTTAAAGAGTATCTCATTGTTTTCTCATCACCTATGCATAGAGCATGATATGGAGTTCCTCCTCAGAGTCCATCTAATAGTGCCCACTTTGGCTAGTATAGTATGGTATACCGAGTTCTGCAACTACATCTTCCCACGGATCCTGACGCTACATATTCTTCCAAACCTAGTGCTTGTGTCCATATCTCAGGAATCTGAGAGTAACTCCAACCATGAGAGGATGGGAGATGATGATGATAAAGATGATGACTTAGAATTTCCTCATGGATGAGGAAGATAACTAAAAGACTATCACCTTTCTACTAAGATTTACCACCCTGATACTTAAAATCTATAAGCTGCAAGCCTTTTTATGCATTGTATAAAGATATTGATATATATAATATAACGAATATTTTGCTTGTTTATGGCGTATCTTATGATTTACTTCTTTTTCTTACAAGGTATGAAGAAACATAATTAAATAAATAAGGCACACTAAAAAACATTATTTACATTGGGGGCACTAAGCTTTAATAGAAAGGTTTAAGATGAAACCTGTTAACCGGGATTTTGAGAGATTCTCCTTACATATTCTTGAGGTTGAATGCATTAAACCCCTTACAATTCATGATGTGGAAGGGTCCCTCCCATAAACCATCAAACTTAGCGTACTGACCTAGCCCAGTCACCCTCTCATTATATTTTAAAACAAGATCGCCCGGTTTGAGATCTAGGTCAGAACTCTTCTTGTTATCAAACTACCTCTTGATGGTTTGTTGGTGGTTCTGAAGAGACTCAAACTCTACTTCCCTTTCTTCTTCTATCTCCATAAGTTGTGCCAACCTTACCTCCATGGGCTAATTTTCAGCCACCTTAATGGACTTGAGGAGCTACAAAGTGGGGATCTCCAAAGATACGGGGAATAAGGCATATTTGTCGTAAACCAGCTTGTATGGAGAGTTCTTTAAAATTTGCTTAGGTGTGATCTGATTTGCCCATAATGCACTTCTCAAGTGGTGATGCCACTCCCTTTTATTCTCAGACCCCATTCTTTTAATGAGTCTTATGAGGTTCTTATTGATAGATTCAGCTAGCCATTTCCTTGAGGGTAATAATTCGAGGAAGTCTTCAGATATATACCCTGGCAGAAAGCAAATTGGGTTATGCGGGAGCCCATGAATGCACGTGCATTATCCGATATTATGGTCTTTGGTAGACCATACCAGCATACTAGATCCTCAAAAAATGCTAGTATTTTTGTTTCTGATGAATTCCTTAGGGGTACAACCTTGGACCATCTGGTGAAGTAGTCAATGGCAGTAAGGATCCACTTATGTTTGGTTGAGCTAGGAGGATTAATCATCTTGATGAAATCCAAACCCCATTGAGTGAAGGTTTCTTCCACCATTATTGGCTTGAGTGGCATTGCTTCCTTCTTCTACCTACTAGTGTAGTATTAACACTCCTTGCATTCTCTTACCAGATCATGTGTGTCTTTAAACATCGAGGACCAGAAATACCCAACATGTCTAATCTTGATGATGGTGGTTTATGCTGAATAATGACCCCCTGAAAGGCCATGATAGAATTCATGTAAAATTTTATGGGCTTGGTCTTGGTCTACGTAGTAGAGTAGAATCCTGTCAAAATTCCATTTAAAAAGAACTCCTTCAACAAGGTGAAAGCCGCTATTCTGCATCCTATAGAATCTCCTCTTTTTAGGAGAGATGTCAGCTAGGAAGATTCCAGTCTCCATGAAGTGTTTTCAGCTCTCGATCCAACTTGCTTTTGTTCGCTTAGAGGTGAACATTGCAACCTCCGCAGCAGTAGTCTCAGCTTCTTGAAGGTCAAACTCAAGCTATATATTTGCAAAGGCCTTTTCCATGGATTACCTTAGTGGGCCTGACATCAATATCATATTCTAAGATCTTGGTAATCCAGTTTGCCCTTTTCTATGTAATGTCACCCTCCATTATATATTCCCTGACTGAAGGATGAGTGACATACACAGTATTCTTATTATAGGAAATGAAATGCCTGAACTTTTTGAGGCCTTTGACAATGGCTAGTGCTTGTTTTTCAACAAGGTTGTATTTAGCCTCATACTCCTTTAGAGTTTTGGAATGAAAGGCTACAAGATTCTCACCCTTTTTGTCTACATCTTTCAGGGTTAGTACCACATTAATGCTATAATTTCTAGAGAAAACCTACATTATGAAATCCCTAGACATATTAGGGTTTGAGAGTACTGGAGCGGAAGAGATAGCATCTTTGATTTTCTCAAATGCCTCTTTTTCTTCAAGATTCCATTTAAAATGTTTTTCATTTTTAGCATTAATGTGATAGGCCTCACCATTCCAGAAAAGTCTAAAATGAAATGGCTAACAAATTTGACCTTTATTAGGAAGGACTGAACATCCTTCTTGTTGATGGGAAGAGGAAGCTCATTTACTGCCTTCACTCAATCTGGATCGATGGAGACTCCTTCTTTTGACACTATGTGTCCCAACAATTTCCCTTGTGGGACCCCAAAGATGTATTTCTTTGGGCATAATGAAATGCTAAATTCCAAATACTTTTGAAAAAATAACTTGAGATGATCAAAATGAACTTATTTATACTTTCAAAACATCGTCAAGTCATCCAAGAAGATGAGGATGATTTTATTAATCAACTTCTTAAAATCTAGATCCGTAGCCCTCTGAAAAGTGGCACCTACCTTTGACATTCTAAACAATTTTTTTTGGTAAGCAAATGTTCCCCATTTGGTTGTGAAGGTGGTCTTATGTTGGTCTTTTGGCTTTACCAAAACTTTGTTATAACTCAAGAATCCATCCAGCATTGAAAAACATCTTTGACCCCACCACAATGCTTAACAATTGTTCCATTGGTGGCAAAGGGTAATGGTCTTTTAGAGAAGCTTGGTTCAAGTCACGGAAGTCCACATAGAGCTAGATATCCCCATTCTTCTTTTTGACTGGTATCAAATTTGATACCCATGTACTATGCTCGATGGGGTAGAAAATCTTGGACTCTATCAATTTCTTTAGTTCTTGAGCCATGAGACCCTCAATCTTTGGATTGACAAGTCTCTTCTTCTCTCGAACCGGCTTGGCCCCATCGACAAGCTCAATGGTGTGTTGAATGATGCTATAATTGTAACCTTTTCAAATCCTCATATGACCATGCTAGCACGCCCACATAATAATCACAATATCGAGCCAACCTTCCTCGATCTTCTAGGGGAACTCCCTTTCTGACCTTAAGTGTTCTCCCATTCCCTATTGACATTTTGATGTAGTCACCTTTATCAGCCATGAATTTTCGCTTGTCATTTTTAGCATCATCAATGGTCAAATAAATTCTACAGGGTGATCAATCCATTTGGGAGCTTGTTGGATTTCAATTGAATGATTTGATCCCCATAAGCCTCCTTTACTTTAGACTGCATTTGATCAACAAACTCTTCGGATTTTTGAATGAATAGAGAAATTTACTCATCACTCTCAAAAACTTGCCAATGGGTGTCATTGTTTGGAATAGCTGGTTGAACGATCACACAAACCAGCTAGGGTTGGTGATAAAATCCATAGAAGGGTTGAATTGCAACACAATAGTGGCCATCTGATCAGTGGATGCATTTGTCTTTTGAGGAATCCTATGGATGTTGAAAGCATCAAAAATTTCAATCAAATCCCATGTCTTGTGATGGTAGAACCTCATGCAGACGTGCTTAGCACTTGAGATTCCTCAGACCTAGTGCACTATTAGCTCAGAATCACCCAAAACTTTCAGCTATTTTATTCCCATCCTTTCTGCTAAACTATAGGCAGAAAGATCTCAGGATTTGTTCATCGAAAGGCGAAGTAAGGCAAATTCTAGTGCCTAAACCTACCTTGCATCTTGCACCATCAAAGTGCAAGGTCCAGAGCATAGAAGATAGCTCCTCCTTGGTTAGTGGACCCTTAGTTAATTTTGGGATAATCTGATCCTCATCAAAATATGGTAGGTACCAAGACCCATGGCATGGTAATTGGAATATGGATCATCATTTATGAATTGGTTGAGGAAAACTTATTTCTTTGGTGTAATATCTTTGGTCACCTCTTCATCTTCTAGAAGTTCTATCATTTTTCTCTCCTCATTAGAGATGGAGCTATGAGCAGGCTCAAAGTTGAGCATAGCCTGATCAACTACATGCTCATTATGTAGGGGTTCTGAAAGAATTTTGAGCTTAGCACCATGCTGGGTTTGGAGGATGAGGTGGGACCAATCTAAAGATAAGTAACCTCATATCTTGGTAGTGAAGTCTCGGGAGAGGTAGAGGCTGAAAACAGGTGGGATTTCAATAACTACTTCTTGGGACATGATGACACTAGGACACATGAACAATGTTAGCAAAAGACTTTTAATAAGACCAAAAGTCTGGACTTTATTTCCATCTAGTTGCATAACAGCCCTACTTAAAGGCTCGTATTTTCAAAACCTTGGCAATTTTCTTAGGCATGACGGTAGTGCTGGCACTGGAATCTATCATAGAATTATGTAATAGCTTGTCTCCTACTATGAGGATCAAATAGAAAGGGTTTGGTTTAGGCTTCCCTTCCACTTGGGATCTAGATGGTGTTGCCTCATTTGTCAATACTGTCGGTGAGCATGATTGTGTCACGGGGGTCGCAAATCTTTCCTCATTAGCCTACAAAGAACTGGCAACATTCTGGTCAATCGATCTCTCCACCTCTACTAGAGGTTCTTTTAATAGATTCGTTTTCTCTAGGATGCTAATAAGATCCCATAAAGAGACATTAGTTAGGGCTTTCTCTAGCTGTTCCAGCACATCCAATACTGATGGTACTAATTTTTTTGCTTCTCTCGGCTTATATGGAATAAACTCCTTTCTCAGATATGTGGTAGCAACCATGGGTTGTTCAAGAGCTTTATCTAAGATGAACCTCCCCTATAGGCCTACATACTCTCTCGCAAAACATCTTTTTTACCGGAGGTTGTAATCTAACTGCATTTGAGGAGCTCCTGAGCTTGATGCAATTGCGTTGTTTGTGATTATGGCATCCTCATCCTCCATCCAAGAGAATAAAGAATGGTTTGGAGCTATCTTTGTTTCCTTCTTTATTGACATACCTTACATCTGTGTGATGAGAGCTGTATTGTCCATGCTAGGGGAAGCATAAATTGAATCATCTGAGGCAACACCTTGAATTTGTTGATCTGCAATTTTTTGTTGCAAATTGTCTTTCAGGCAGTTTCTTGGGGCATGGGAATTGTTACATGGGAAACACAAAGAATTGGTGTCATCCACTAGATTATTTTGTCCTACGGTCAACTCTTTATTGGTACTGGGATAGACAATTTGCAAAGGATTGGGCACTGAAACTATCTGGCCATTCAACTGACTTGAGGAAGCTCGGTTATTCACATATTGGTTTTGTTGATATGTGGGTCTATTCCCCTAGAAATTTTGTTGGAAGGGAGGTCTAGCAGGGGGATTTGGGATCTTTTCAAATTAATGATTTCATTTGAGAAAGATCTCAACAAATTTTTCATATCATTGACTTCTGTAGCCAGAGATGAAGGGGAAGATGTGCTTGCTTGTTGGGATCTGGGATACACATACATAGATTGGTGTGGAGATGTGCTAGGCCTGGCTAGCTCAGGAACTTGATTTGATAACTCAAGGAAGACCAGCATGAGTGGTCATGGCGCAATCTTTCCAGCGTCAATTAAATTGTTTTCTTCTCGAACCACCAAGTCATACACATTTGGGAGGGTATTTCCTCTGAGAGATTGAATCATCATAGATATATTTGAATTGAAGGCTTTCAGATAAAAAACAAATGCCATATCTGTAGGAGGACGAGTAGACAACGATATCCTATGCCAGGTTCTTTGAAACCTCATATTGAATTTTGTTACCACTTCCTAAGGAGCCCTTTTGATGGTAATCAGTTGCTGCATTACAGATGATCTATCAGCCTTGTCCAAAAATCTCTCAAAGAAGCAGCCACCCAGCTGGTCCCAATTAGTTATAGAATTTGGACCAAGAGCTCTATACCAATCTAAAGATCTTCCTTTGAATGAAGCTGCAAGCAATCTCAGAGCTACATCTTTCTCTGTAATGTTATGCATGGTGCAGACATCGGCCACATCTTATAGGTGTTCCCCTAGCATCTTGGAACATTCTTCTGTGAATTTAGGGATAGCTTTTGGTGTGGAGGTAGGAATTGGCCCCCATACTACAGGTGGAATGGGAGGAATGAGAGGGCTACCGCTATTTCAAGTCATGAAATTTCTAGGAGGAGCTTGAGCCATTACTACAAGAATAGGTATCGTAGGGATAACATGTGGATTCTGAGAAGAAATAGCTACAAGTGAATGCACGCTTACCTAGGGTGATAGAAGCAAACTTGGATTTAAATTTTTTGACTCCTAGTAATAGGTCTATGGCTCATAAAATTTCTTAGTCTTGTTCAAAATTAGGTCCCACCAGGCATGCCAAAAAAAACCATTGACTCCTAATTTTACAATAAACACTAACAGCCTTATGAGAAATTCAGTGATGGGAGACCTTTTGTGCGAGATTCACTGAATAACCTCTGGGTTTAAGAATTTGGCTCTTCATACAATTGGGGGAGAAAAGGGCAAGAGGAAAACTTAAAAATCTACACTACTTAGGCGATACACTAGCATATTTCTAGGACACTAGCAACATATAAAACAGATACATGCAGTTTTAAAGCCCATTCAACAATCTACATTCTCAACACCATTAGAGAAGATGATTAAACTAAAATTAATTCAACATAATATGAAATTCACCATTCATCCAACAAATAACAAATCTTAAAGCATAGTTTAATCTATAGAGTCTCACAGCATATATCATAGAAGTTACTGAATCTGAATATAGCACATAAGTCAATTTACTAAGCTTCAAATAAAACAACCACAGGGGCCATAGGCACAATTTGATATGTCTATCATTAACCTAATTTAATTAACATAAAGGATTTTAAATGAGCCAAAGTCTAATTGATTCTTATGAAAGTCTGAACACTAACAAAAAAGTAGAAAAAAGGCTTAAATAGAGCCCTCAGCCTTCAACAAATAGCAGAAAAGCATCAGAAAAAACCTAGCAACAACTTTTGATCATGAATCTCCAAGTGTGGCACTCCCTAAGATGCTACCCAGCAAAAATGGCCTTTAATATTGTTACTCCAATAGCATCATGGTGACCCCTGCACCTGCCAAAAAGATAATAATGGTGCAAACAACATTCTGGTTCACGAACCATCAAAGAAGATACGCTGCAACTCAAGGGAGACGCGAAGTCGAATGCAACACTAGAACATGCAACACAGGGGCACTAATTGTCATTTATACCACACGGAAGATGGTGGGGTTAGGAAACATATGTCAAAGAAAAGACATACGCCATGGAGTAGCTTTGTGTCTTCAATCCATCGCATAGCTATTTGCATCTCCTATATCAGTCAATAACACCTTCGGTGACATAGTTAGGATAATTGGTGTCAGACTTGAAGAAGATACAAGATTGTATAATGAATTGAATCAGTTGTTGGAAAAAAACTGAAAGGGAAACTTAGAAGAGTTGCAAAAGAAGATGGAACAAGGGAAATCATTGCAAAAGCTAGTGCATGGAGCAAAATCTTTGACTAGCAAAAGCATGATGGACCAAGTGATAAACCTGGAAGGCTTAGGAGAATCCAAGGGAGACACAAAAAGGGAAAAGGATATACAACATGGAGCGGAGGAAATTCTTGTTGTGGAGCAAAGAAGAGTAGAAGAAAGTCTAGCACTTCTTGAGGAAAACCAACAAAAGACAATGGAGGACAATGTGGAGGTGTGGGCAGCAGAAGAAAATGAAGAATAGTTAAGAGGTAGAAATCAAGAAGTACAAGAGCCCCTGCACCAAGAAGCATCAGCACCCCCACACCAAAAAGAACCAAGG
The DNA here is from genome assembly GCF_030272615.1 of Cryptomeria japonica. Taxonomy (NCBI): domain Eukaryota; kingdom Viridiplantae; phylum Streptophyta; class Pinopsida; order Cupressales; family Cupressaceae; genus Cryptomeria; species Cryptomeria japonica. The sequence goes on from NC_081413.1 coordinate 287,738,056, forward strand.
AATCTTGAAGTTTCACTTCAAGAAGAACGGATATCCCTGCAAAAAGAAAATCCCACCAGGGAAAGAGAAGATTGAGCCCGAGGGTTAAACAAAATGTTAAATATACCTGATAGCGGGAAAGAACAACAAAAAGGAACAAAACAAGTTAAAGGAAAATCCACGTGGATAGAAATGGGAGATAACTTCAATAAAAGAGAAGGGAGAGATCAGGGTTCAAAAGGGTCAGAAATGAACAAGGAAGCGGAAAAGGACAAAGCTATTTTGAAAGGGCCCAACATAGTAAATGTAGAAGCCAGAAACATACCTGAATGGTTAAAACAATAGAAAAGGCCTTGCAAGCCAATAGATGTAATTCCACCAAATTTCAATAGCCTATTATAAAGTGCACCCCGCACGAAGAAGAGAAAAGTGGTCAAAGCCCGATACAAAACCCAAGTGAATCCTGAAAGAGTGGGAATTGCATATTGCAGAGCTAGTAATCAAAGAAGGTGATGAAGAACCAACTAATCAAGAATACCGAATAACTACAATTCAGTTAGGAAAACCATCAAGAACAGAAACGGTGAGAGTCACAAAAGAAGGAGTCACCCTTATGGAAGAGAGGGTGCAAATGGACAAAAGAAAGATAAAAGAGAAAAAAATGCAAATAGACCAGTTGATAAAATTTATAAAAGGGATTACCAAAAGGGGAGAAACTCCACAGAAAATCCCAACTCATCCAATGCTGGTATCCCAAGAAGAAGCCAAAGCAGTGGATGTACTAAGGCAAAAGGCCGAATTGATGGACGACTAGACTTATAAAGTACTAGAACAGGCCAAAACTTTTCTAAAAGTGGCAATAGATAGATACACCACTTGGGGAAAAATGATCAGGAGTATTGATCGAACCCAGAACAACCATGACGAATTGTTGGAGCATGTTAAAGTAGAAACATCATATTTCTAGATGGCGGAGGAAATGACTGTAGAGGAAATTATTAACTAGCATATATTGGTTGTGGAACAACTGCCTCAAGTGAAAATAGGAACAACAATCAATACTTGGCAAATAAATAGTTTGTAGAAAGGAATACGAAAGTTGCAAGAAGCAAAAAGAGACACAATAGATGCCCAACACCAAAATGCCAAAATCATTGAAATGTTGATGGGAGGATAGTCAGAAGACATAATCAAGATGGGAGAAGATGTGATAATAAAAGAATTCAAAGATGAATGGAATAGGAGAGCATCAAAGTTAGGTAGAGATGTCGATTTGCGAGTCTTAGGAGACATAGGAAAAATCCAAAGTTGGTCAAGGCAGTATGAAGATCGTATTTTTCACGAAGATCAGAACACAGAATAGGTGCAGGTAAAATGTTGAGTGCAAGAGTACAATTTGCTCGATGTAACGCAGTCTAAGAGTAAAGAGATGGCCCAAGTTTTGACAAGCCTTCAACAAGTACTGGGAGCAACAGCTGGAAATGTTTGACCAAAGAGAAAAGTAAAACATTGACCAGGAGTAGGAATGATGCTGAGCTATCAATAATTTCTCCTTTTGCTGGAAATCTGCTATAAAAGAAGAATATTTTTCATTTTGAAAACAGTTTGATATTTGTAGACTTGTGAGAGCTCTGAAAAGTTCAAGCCTCTTTTCTTGCTTCTCTTATGAATTAGTTGTTTCAGTAGTGTCTATTCTTTGCAAGTAATAGTGATGATAAAGTCTGAAGGACTTATAGCTAATTATATGTGATTGTACTTCACTATTTTGTATGAAGTAAAATATAACTCTGCGTGGGTTTCTGGTGTGTTATATCCCTAACTTTGTTTGATTTGGTGTTTCATTTGCGAATCGTAGAGTTTTATAAATAATTGAGAGAATATTTCTTGTTATTTATACAAAAATTCTTTATCATTACTTATTATTTCAGAAAGGCGTGTATTGAGATACTAGCTTAGGATATTAGAATTCATTTCAGCATTTAAGTTTATTTTGTTTGTCTTAATTTCAAAGTATCCAGAAGATTTTGAAATATAACTAAAATAATCCTCCAGAGATTGCAAGAACTAGGTTATCTTAAAGGAACTAATTGGAATCCCCTCATATAAAAATAGTTGATGTATATTACTGAGTAAAACTACAGGCTCTTATAAGATGTCTTGAGCCTTGAGGTCTAGGTCCCCTAAACCTTTCAAGAACATAAACTCACGGTTGAGATCAAGAGTTTATGAATGTTGAGAAAACTCAAAACTCACATCAATAGAATCTAGCACTAGAAGGAGGGCCTAAAGTACTAGATCTTAGGTAACCTAAGTAGTTAAAGTTGGAGTACAGAAGAGTCACTGGGTCTAGGTCGTGTAATCTTGGTGTTCAATTTCAAGAGTTACCGGATAGGAGGAATAGAAGGCCTAGGTCTAGTTCAGCTAGATCAAATTTAGTAAATAATAATCGAGGTCAAGTACAAAATCAGTTGTAGCCCCCATTGCATCCACCGCCACCACCTCCTCCAATGGTGTATTTTATTGCTAATTCACCTATCAAGTTCAATTTTTATCATGATTTACCCAAAAATCCTGACAAATTGTGTCTAAAGTTTCAAATTCATGGTGATGTAGAAGTACATCTTAAGGTTTTCAAGGATATGTGTGGAAGAGCCCAAATTCAACATGAAGATGTTGTATGTAGGTTGTTTCCATATACTATAAGTGAAGATTCTCACGTGTGGTACATTAATTTACCTACTGATTCAATAACAACATGGGATTTTCTAGAAGCCGCATTCTTGGCAAGATTTAAGGCACCTATAGATCCTACTATGTTATACCATCAGTTTGCCTTAATCCGTAGGGAGCCAAAAGAGCCAATTAGTAGTTTCAATGATAGATTTCATAGAGCTTACTCAAAGCTTAAATCTCCATACACTTTAGCGGAACCAACCGCATTGTCAGTATACTATGCATTTGTAGATCCCTTAACATCTATGTTTGTAATGAGGAAAATCCCAATGATTACAACCCTGTCAACAGCGTATGTTGAAGCCATAAACGTTAATAAGAAAATGAGATAGTTTGGGTATGGTCCAGCGATAGGGCATGGTTATAATAATATGATGGTGCCAATAGGAAATATTGTACCACAACCTATGCATGGGTTAAGACCAATTGGGTTTCCCCAAAATACCTTTTCGAGCCAAGCAGTTCCAGATAATAATAAAGCCATAGTAGTGCATCCTAGACCAAAAATCACTAAAGTGACCCCAAATAATGGAGGTTCTTTCTTCTCATAGACTCCTGAGGTAAACAACCAGGAAGATCATAGTAATAAACAAGAAATTAAGGAGATTTCTGACATGTTAGGTAAATTGACTATGGAAGTATCTTACTTGAGAAGTTAAAATTATAACAATAGAGGTTATGACCAAGGTAATTTTAATTCACAACTGAGGTATAATCTGAATCAACCCTCAAGACCTTGGAACTCTTGACCAAATAATGGAGGGATAGTTTCACCTTTAGATAATCCTCTAGCTAGGGAAAATAATCATCCTGCCAAAATTAATTTGACAGAATGCGCCATGACTGAGTGGTGCAAAATTCATAATACAGCAGGACATGTAGAAAAAAGATTGTCTGCAATTTAAGATAGTAACTAATATCTTCCAATCCAAAGTCATGAACTTACAACATTTGGAAGAATTTAGTGAGCAAAATGCATGTAGGGAAATAGTCCCAGCCAACTATGACACTGCCTTACTTTTAGAAAGCCCTGGACGGTCAATAATTTTGATATAGGAAAATCCAGTGGTGGAGCATATTGGAAATGTCAAAGGATCCACTATTTTGGTAGTGGAATCATCTATATTCCCTTTTCAGTGGGAAGATTCCTCAATTTCTCTGAGGAAGTTTATAACACAAAATAGTATCGTAAAGGGAACACCTATAATTGTCAGACACCTCCCAATCCTAAGGAACCTTTGACAATTTTCATACCACCAAATAATTATCAGACACCTCCCAATCCTCAAGCAAGTAATATGTCAATCACTCTCGAGGAAAATGAAGTTTATAAAACTCCATGAGTAACTAAAATAGGTAAATGTGAAGTTAAAGGCAATGATACAAGTGTCTAACAATTGATGAATTACCTAGAAGAGGAAATTAAGAAAGTAAAAGTAAATCTGTCCTTGACAAAATTGTTGAGAACTCTTGTTATCAAGAATTCTTTCCTTAAAGGATTGGAAGAGTATGTAGGGAAAGAAAGGAATGATCATAAGGAGTGATAGTCCTAAAAGTGACTGCACAAAAATTTTCATGCTTGACTCAAAATATTGGTCATTCTAGATTCATTTTGCCCTTTGTCAAGCTTCATGGTTTAAAGTTTAGGGTTTATGAATTTCCGATTAAGTCTTGTAAAGGAAAAACCCTAAGCTTGTTTTATTCCGTAATTACCTTTTTTCCACTTAAGCCAAGAGTTCATTATCATTGGTGGGGTCATTGTAATTCCTAAGCATTAAGTTATTTTTGATTGGACCCATTCTATTTTCCTTAGTCTCCACAAACAATTTCCCTATGGTCGGGTCCCTTTTAATATTCAAGCCAGCAATTATAATTTTTTCCTAAGTAATATTTTAATTCTTCAACCGGTGGATAAAGGCAGAATAGATATGATGATATTTGCTTCCCCACGGTTGAAGGTGCAAGGAAGATAAAGACTATGGTATTACGAGATGATATCACATGTCCTTGACGGAGAAGGGTAAGCTGCAGTTTGACCTTTCAAACCTTTGATGTTATTGGTTCCCAGCAAGTAAAGTCCAAGTTACTAATGGTTCATCAATCTGCATGTGCTTGTGTTGAACAATGATGTTTTAATCCTAGTCCAAGAAGTGCTCGAGAGTTAGTGGTCATTATTAAGTGATCGCTATGGCTGGAAAGTAAGCAAAGAATAGATCCAATGGTTCTCGTAACCCCATGATCAAGAGATGCAAGGATATTATGGGCCGCAACATCATGAGATGATGCCACATGTCCAAGGAGGGCCAAGAAAAGCTGACAGTGGGGTCATTGAGAGTGGAGAAGTAAGCAGTGAGTTGGATATGCCACATCATACTAAGGGTGGACCTACTTTCCACATGTGATGGTCAATTTCAGATTGACTAAAGATGGTCGTGCGATGTGCCATTTTGAAAGATGATCGATTGTTCAGTTTTAAACTTATTTCAAATGCAAGTTAGAGTTGTTATTTCACTCACGCGAGTAGTAATGGCGGATGAGATAGTGGTTTTTCATTCCGATCGATAATAAAAGCACTCTCAAAGCTACTTTTGATTCATAGAGAGATTCATAGCAATTTAGAGGACATCCCTGCAGCTGAAGAAGATTGAAATGGTTTCTTACAGCACAACATTGCTATTCCCCTGATGTTTACAAAGTAGTAAGTTGTTAAAATACCCCTTCTTTGTTCCCTAAATAATTGAAGTGTGAATTGTGTGGGTAATTATAGGGAAAATATCATAAATTATTCTAGTATTTAGAATTTGATAAGAATTCGCATATTTTTGGGCTGCTCTTGAGGTTTTTGTGTTGAATCCTAGTTTATTTTTCCTTTTCTGGTTAAGTGATAGAAATCCTAGTCTAGTAAGATGTCTCCCTCATGAAAAAATTCAGGGCAGACTGAATATTTGAAGAGAAATCTTTTTGATGATTTTCTTGATCAATTAAAGCCCTCAAAAAATGATAAGTACCAAGGGCAGAAATTTGTTCATGGTAAAACCCTAGGAGAAGGGCTGACTGATAAAGAATACCACTTGGCAGATGCTAGGGTACCAATAACAGGGATTGATATGTTAAAGTTATGGAATGGACAGAGAAATTTACACTCCCCACTCTCAAGCCCCTGGCAATATGATTCAAGCAAATTAGTGGTGCCAAGTATGTTCATGGATGTCGACCTTCTTAAGGTTGCTGCAAACATATATGACCCTGTCTCGAGGGTTATAAGGGGAAATGAAGGAGAAACTCTACTGACAATTAGAAGAGAGGAATTCCTAGAGTTTCTTGACTTATATGAACCATCTGCTAACCTGGTACAAGTAGATTTAACTGAGTTAAAGGAAAAGTATTAGAGAATGAAAGATTTCATTACAACTAATTTTCTTCCAATGCATTTGGCTAGAGAAAGAGAGACAACATACTACATTGGCCCTAGTTCAGAGAAGCCATTTCCAATTAGTGTTTTTCCTCCTTATTTTCAGGCTACCTTTTTCTCTCTATGTCAAATCTTTGGTTTCAATCTAATTATAGTTATGCCACCTGATTTCATTTATATGGCCATGCAAATTCAACATCTAGATTATACAGTGGTTTTTGACTTTGCCCCATACCTTGAAGAGAAGATTCATGAGGGGTTGCAGGATATTAAAAATAAAGTGGTTGGCACTAAATTATACTGGTATTCCTTGCTCATACACATGTTCTTATATCAGAATGTGGATTAATTTGAAGGTACTATGAACCTCAAGATAACAATTGACAATAAGGAAATTTAAGTGCAACTTTGGAGCACGGATATGTCTTGGGATAGACAGGAGGCTATTTTTGTGAGATTTGATAACAAATTTGCTTCTAGGTTGAGAAAAAGATTGACAGTGAACCCACCAAGGATCCCCAAGGAGATGCATGATTTTGTATGGCCTAAAGAGAGGTTGCCACTTCTAAAGATTGAGCACAATTGGGGGGATTTCATCCCTTATCATGTTAGCACTGTTATTAGAATCTATGGTTTTTCTGGTTAGCCACATGTATTATCTTTTAATGTTCCTTTGAGAATGGGTTTTGCTAAAGTAATGTGGGAGATAGGGTGAATCCATGATAAGGAATTAAAGAGAAAAGGAAAAGGAACAATTTTCTCTGATTATATTATCATCCCATATTTTATGATTTTGAAAGGAGGATATGACCATTTTCACAAATTCTTTGTACCATATCATTTAGGGATTAGCACAGATAGACACAGTGACCTGAAGGGGTTTTACAACACTTTTAGGGCAAGAATAAAAGGAGGTCCATTGCCTCATGAGCACGCTTTTCTTGAGGATATAATTATAAATGAGTTTGATTTCACGACTCAAGATTGGAGGAAAATGAAATGGATAGTTTTCAGGAAGTTATGGGCTACAATTCAGAAAATGGATCCAAGCTATGATCTAACAAAATATTTTACTCCATTTTATGGTAAAGTCGATTTTGTTACGAACAATTTTGATGAATTGATTCTTGCATTGAAGGAGGAGAAGGCCAAACTTGACGAGGTTCATGAACGACAAGTTGAAAGAAGAGATGTACATCATCCAACACCCATCACAATGGAGGAATTAGTTTTGATTCATCAAAAGAGGATGCAACAGTTAGGCTCACAACCCCCTCTACCTCAAAGAATAGATGGCTTGATAGAAAAGAGACATGTTTATGATTTTTCTCAAAAGAGATCAAGAGAAGAAACAAGTGGTGAAGAAGAGAGCAACAACAACAGTGGAGAATTGGTGAGGAGAAAAGGTAAAAGGATAATGAAGACAAAGCCTTCCCCAAAGGTGTAGATCAAGCCTTTTAAAGGAGTCAAAATTATTGATCTTGAAGATTTAGATAGAAGTCCTTCACCACCACCCATTCCCTTTTCACCTTTAAGGAAGATTGAAGAACAAATGGAGGAAGATACACTTGTAGAAACAAGTGCAGTGATGCAAATTAGTATGCCTCCTTTTCCCCCTAATTTGGAGTTGGACCTCACTCCTTTAGATATTTAAGGTAGAGCTTTCAAGGATGCAAGGAAGGAGGCATGTGATAAGTTTCTTGAGGATGATACTTTTGTGAGAAGGTTGTCCTTTTTACAATTAGTGTGGAAGATAAAAATTGAAGAATTTAAGAAGAGAACTATGTGAGAAAAGCTCAGAGGCTAGATAGGTTTGAATATGAGAATCGGGAAGAAGTTAAGAGTGAGATGATGGAAGAGTTCAAGAGAATCACTACAAATGAGGGCAGGATGATTGTAAGTTAGGCTGGAGTTCTAATTTTACCAGAATGGGATATAGCAGATGTAGTGGCCTTTGATTGAATTATGAAATCAAAGGGCCAACAATTTAGTTCAAAGGAAGAAGCAAGGTTGGCATTGAAAGGATCGGATTTTGTAGATGATTATGCAACCTTGGCAATATGGGTATTAGAGGAAGGACCTAGAAAGTCTAACATCAGTGACATAAATCCCAACTTAAGGGGAGGCCTTATTGTAAAGAGAGCATTTGACACATCAAGTGTGGAGGCTACAAAGTTGAATGTTGATATTGCCAAATTGGCTCATGAAACTCCAAAGAGAGAAGCCTTGGAAAAGGCAAAGTTAATGAGAAAATTTGACAATCTTTTCAATGACTACAATGCAGTTCAACATAGGTGTGTAGAGTTGCAAATGAGAATGCAACTCCTTGAGAAAGAACAGATAAAAGTCTACTCTTTTGCATTTATAGGGACATCAGTGCCATCAACATCTAGGTCATCACCTATTATCCATGAAGAAGAAGCAGTTCAACCTTACATCAATGTTGATGTCCCCAATATATCATTCATTCCATATGATGATGATGAGCCCGAAGCCACTAGATCTACTAATCCAACTCAATCTCAGCTCTTGGAAAAGATTATTGAATTAGAAAATAAGTTGAAGGAATTAGAAGATCAATCATCCTAGCAACAAAAGGAGATAGTTAGCTCAGTGCTAACTCATTTAAATGAAAAGGTTGATACTAGACTTAACTGCATTCATGCCTTGTAATCTTAATTATTTAATGCTACTCAAAAATTTGATGATGATAAAGAGATGGTGGTTCCCTTGTTCACAAAATGGTTGCAAAGGGGAAACAAACTTAGAATAATGTTTATGGCTTCCAAGTATCATGTTGAGAGGCCACCTACACTCCAACCAACTTATTTGTTGGTAAAATCAATGCAAGAGGACCAAAATTTGCCAGAAAATATAGAAAAAAAGATAAGGGAGCTGATGAGAAATTTCAGTGAGTTGAGTGAAACTATTTTGCCAGATATTGAGGATGAAAATAGGGTAGTCAAGCCTCTACAATTTTGGAAAGAGGAGGAAGAGAGATTCATCAGTACCCAGGTAGAGTTAATATGTGAAGGGGTGAACATGGATATGCTTGAGGATAGCATGGATAAAATAATTGTCATGGGGTCATTTTTTGAATCTTTTGAAAGAGAGGAAAATCAAGTAGCATTTAAATACACTCCATACAGAGCTAAAGTTGATGAAGTCATGAATTATGAATGGCCATTTGATGAAGTGTACAATGGATGGAGTAGGATGTATCTGAATGATGAATAAGGGTTGTAAACAGTTTGATATAACTATTTTTGTCTTTTAGTGGTGGATATCTTTTTGAACCAGAACAACAATGATGGTGGTAAAATGTATCATGAATTTTAGAGAAGCGGCCGCAGATTTTGATACTGGTTATAACTTTCCTAAGGATGGAATATTGTTGTAACAAACTTCAAGTATGTTTAATCATCCCGATGACATATGTCTATTGGCCTGAAGCTTTTCTGCTCCGTTGTTTTTTATAAAAGGTAAATCATGGCCATTAGAAAGGGTTCTGAAATCTTTGAATATGACCTCTTTGTGTAGGTCTAGTCAGAAGGATTAGGTTCCAGTTTTGAGAAGTCATGAGTAAATAGCAGAGAATTGTATGTCATTTTGTAGAGAAAAATAGAAGATAGTCATTAGTTTCAAATTTAAAATGGGTTTCTCCTGTAAATCGATTATTTGATAGAAAATAGCTTTTGAAGTTAATACAAATATAATTTCAAATTTTTACTCTCCTGTGTATGATTCTATCTTCTTTTGACTCAATGGGATCAAGGGTTTCATTTTCTTGTTGCATTGTTATGATTTATATAGTTTTTCATCTCATGCTTTAATCCGAGGGGTTAATTAAAATTCTTGAATGAAATTACAGAGGGATAGAGCTTGTACTAGGATTTGATAAGTAGTTTGGGTGAGAAATTGCAAAATGAAATGATATTGTAATGCATTGTCATTTAAGATTGAGTCAGCTATTAGATAATTTTCTATCAAGTTTTCAGTGATGTTTCAGAGACTCAGAGCCCAATGGAGTAAGGCACTGGTATATGCTAGAAAATGTCATTAAGTTATCAATTTCTTGTCTATTTCACTTACAGTTTGTCAAAAATCATTATAATCAAGACATATTTCCAAGCTTTTATGTATGTTTGAGGTGTCCTATTATCTCATTCTCCAAATAAGGTCAAGGGTCACTGAATAATTTGTCATTCTTAAGCATTCTCCCTATTATTGAGCCAATATATGAGATTATTTACTTTCTTTTTAGCATAATTCATGAATGTAGCATAGAGATCACAAATTTTCTAAGGGATTACCCTCCTGAGTCTTACAGAGCCCAAAGTGTAGAGGGATTTGCAGATCCTTGTTGTAGTTGGTCCCAGCCTAAAGGATATTGATAGTTATAAGTGGCTTTCTATAGGTATTTTGAGGAATCCACTTGGTTTCTACCTCCTACAATGAAAACCCATTTTCGAGCACCAATAGGGAGAAGGAACCTAAGCTCAAAGAAAAGGAAATTATGCCCACTAATGAAAAACATGTGGAAATATACAAAGGCAAGTCAGAGTGATGTAGAGCCAGGAAACCAACTAGGTGATAATATTCTCTCACCCACAACTACTCTATCCAAATCAAGTTCTTTTGTTTGTTCAAGGTGTCAAACAACACACCTACCAAGTACTCAACTCACACAAAAATTTGTGTGACCGGATCCATACCGGTTTAGTATCTTCCAGTACCGGTGGGATGGAAGCCTATTGGATTTTTTCTATTGGTGGTCCAACCAACATAAAACATGCATAATATATTACTATCGAATGTGTTAGGGGGTACATGTCTCACAACTATCCTATTTGTCTAGTAGCCCTACCGATTGAGTTCTCCACACACAACTTAATAAAATTCCAAAGGAAAAGAAAAACTAAGGGTATATTCATATACCCCTTATCAAGTTACATAATTCCCCAAAGGCTTAGACTCTAACCTCAAGTTTGAAAGCTCTATATCCTTATTGTCCTTCCAGACCTAATTAAGCCAATTAGGCCTAATTTACAAAGCAAGTACCCCTTGTATTAGTCCCCCAACTAAAAAAACACTTCTAAAAGGTGGGTTAAGGTTTCAAACCACCAAATCCAAGGTTTTGAGACTTTATCCCATCTTCTTTGTATATAGCAAGTGATTTTCACTTCTTTAGTTCAGGCAGTCACATAGAGATGCCCACCTAGGGTCAATTCAATCTCTTCAGGATTGGATCCTCCCTTAAAAACAACACCAAAATATTTTGGTAAAATGGCCCCTCTAACATTTTCCCACAGGTTGTTTGGTCCTCTGGTGAAAATGTCAGATTAAGGGCATCTTTATAGTGAAACCCTAGGTGTCGGCAGGGTTTGTGACCAGTCTGGTTAGTTTTTGATGGATCTCTACAACCCGATTGTTACAAGACCTAAAAGTTAATTCAAATGAAAGGTAAGAGACTTTCCTAACTCATCCAATTATTTTTAGGAATCCACCAATCCTCACTAGTCAGAAAAGATCATCAAACATGCAGAATTTTAGGAAATTCCAAATATATTGTATTGCTCCAAACTCCAAAACATTACCAATTTCAACAACACCAACAATATCCCTGGAATTGATCCAATTGGGCATAATATAGCCTCTCTAATGGTTTCCAACCACTTTTCAAACTTTCAAACCATTGGAGGATTAGTTACCCCTTTTTACAACATTTTGCAATGACAACAAAAGTTGTCAACTTGCACTTTTCAAATTTGGAAACTCCAAGGTGTATTTGGCCTATTCCAAGGATTGGTCTAGTGTTTCTAAGACCAATATTTATTTTCCTAACTCATGCCTAGACTCCTAGTGATCCACATGTTCATTTGTCCATGGTGGCTTATAAAATGCAACCATGACAATGCCTTACATTAGTTGGGTCTTATTGACTCACACACCTATCAACCTACTACATATGATCATTTTTCCCTCATGGGCGATATTAGACTCTTTTAGGCTTCATTTATGTCTTTGGTTGCTCCTACACCATAGAGGTTTTGCCATTCTTATTAACCTTGAGAATATTTGGAAAAAACTTACACAATTGTTTAATTGACTCTGGGGCGTCCACGAACATCATGCCACTGGCTATTTGTCAATAATTAGATCTAAATATAGCAAGGTCAAATTGTAAAGTAACTTAGTTGGATCAGACATAAGTAAATGTGACTGGAGAATTGACAAATATACACATGCAATTGGCATCAGACCCAAGCATACAAGGTTTCATGGATATTCAAGTAGTTGATATACCTGATCAGTACGAGATCCTATTAAGCAGAGACTAGTTGAGGATGTTAAATGGATATTTACATACAGATTTCTCTCATATGTGGTTACCATGGAAGGGAGTTCCAAATCATATTAGAATAGAATCTGAACCTCGGGTGAAATTAATGGTCATTGATTACAATCAGGAAAACGAGGTACTTCATCTTGAAGGAGAACCTAGAGTTTATGTTATAAAGCCACAAATGGATGAAATATGTGTTTTTGAAACATAAATCGTTATAAAAGATTTACCGTACATAGATATGTTAGTTCAATCGGGTAGTGAGTTTTTTGATGAAGAAAAAGACGTATTAAACATGTTTGAAGAAATCATTTCTCAGAAAGTTCATACTTGCTTACAACACGGAGAATCGTTAGTCCATACTATTGACTGATTGGTGTAGGGTCCACCATATGGCACATTCTAAAACTTAGTGCATACTATGTCTGACTATATTAGACAGTAAATGGATGGCAAATAAAGTGACATCAAAAGGAAGAAGTTCGCTAAAGATGGATAAGTCTAAAATTAGCGAGGAAGTTAAGAAATCGGAAGAAAATGAGACTTCTCTGAATTGCGAAGAATATCCTGAGATGAGAAAATGTAAACTAAATTCCAAAGTTGGAAAATCTCCTGCATTGGGAGAAGAAGTCTATACATTAAAGTTTGATGGATAGAAATATAAGCAAGGCATAGGCATAGGAGTGGAATTGACCAACTCGAGAGGAAAATAATTTTTGTCCACCTACCGACTTCAGTTTCAATGTACACACAACATCATAGAATATAAAGCATTGATACATGGTCTATTATTAGCCATAAAGAAAGGAGTTTGTATATTGAAAGTAATGTGAGATTTAGAGTTAGTGGTTAGAAAGGTAAGAAAATAGTACTTTTGTCGATACAAGAAGTTGGCTAACTATCGACATTGAGTATTTGATTTAATAGAGAGTTTCAAAGCTTTTAATATTGAGCATATCCCGAGAAAGTTTAACAAGAGAGTAGATGCTCTAGCAATGGCAACAAGTTCACTGGAACAGTTGGGATCTTCTAGATTGAAGAAATTTACCGTAGAGTTGGTTCCAACTCCATCAATACCTGATAAGGTACAAAACCTACATGTTTTTGAAGATGATCACCTCATCAGGGAATTCATTACAAACTCTAGTATTTTTGAAGCACAAGTGATTGATGAAGCTGATCTGCCGAATGATGAAGAAGAAGAATTTCCCAACATTGTCAAGTGTAATAATATCCCTAAGGGAATAGTTGAATTAGAAAGGTTGTTTGATATAGATCAAGTCCTAAAACAAAAAAGCTTGCCTAAAATAGAGGGGGACAAATACCAGCAGTATAATCTAGATACAATGAAGGAATATAATGTTTTAATAGGAAAGGTATGTACTAAGAAAGAAAGAGATCACATAATACAAGCATTGAAATACTATATACATGTCATCACTTGGATGTATGAAGATTTGAAAACATATGACACATCAATTATCACTCATACAATACCTTCGAAACTAGATGCTAAGTCGTTCTGGTAGAAACAAAGACCAATAAACACTTTAATAGATCCCTTAATCCAAAAGGAAGTACAAAAATTGTTGTCTGCAAGAATTATATTTCTTGTTAGGCATTTAACTTGGGTTGCGAACCTAGTTCCAGTTTGTAAGAAAAATGAAGATATAAGGTTATGCGTAGATTTTAGAAACCTAAACAGGGCTTTAGAAAAAGACAATTACCCACTCCCGACTCTAGATGAAGTGCTACAAATAGTTAATGGGTCTCAAATGATGTCCTTTCTAGATGGATTCTCAGCATATAACCAAGTTATGGTTGACAAATAGGACAGGTTAAAAATAGTGTTTAGCACAAAGTGGGGAACCTTCGCTTATAGAAGGATGCCATTTGGGTTGATAAACACTGGAGTGACATTTCAAAGGGCAATGGATATTGCATTCAGAGATTTGATTGGCAAATGCATAATAATTTACATGGACCATTTGATTGTGTTTTCAAAGGATAGGTCCACGTACGTACAAGATTTGCAGAAAGTGTTGAAGAAATGCGAACAATATGAGATATCTTTAAATCCAAAGAAATGTATGTTTGGGGTGCCAGAAGGAAAGTTATTAGGACATATAATTTCTAAGGTTGGGATCTCGATAGATCTAGACTGAGTTAGTGCATTGATAAAGTTACAAATCCCAAATAGCAAAAAGGAGTTAAAGTCATATTTTGGGAAGATAAATTTTGTTCACAAATTCATTACACATTTTGTGGAGGTAGTACAACCATTGAACACGATGTTGAAAAAAGATGCTAAGATAGAATAGACAAAAGAGGCATGGGAAGCATTTGAAAATGTAAAGAAAACACTAGCAGATGCCCCAGTATTGTCTACTGATTATAACAAACCCTTCTATATCTACTCATTTTCTTCCAAGCATACTTGTGCTGCAATACTAACATAGAAAACTGAGAAAGAGGAAAAGCCTATATCATTTATGAGATGCTCATTCAAAGATGCAAAACTAAGATACATCAATATTGAAAAACGTGCTTTTGCATTAGTAAAAGAGATTCAAAAATTTAGGCATTACATTGTAAGGAGCAAGGTCATTGTAATTGTGCCTAACACATCAGTAAAACCCTTCTAATGCAAAATGAGATAGGAGAGAGATGGTCCCAATGGATTACTATTATACAAGAATTCAATATAGACATCATCCCAATGAAGTTGGTAAGAGGACAAGCTTTGATGCAAGCAATTGCAG
The DNA here is from genome assembly GCF_030272615.1 of Cryptomeria japonica. Classification (NCBI taxonomy): domain Eukaryota; kingdom Viridiplantae; phylum Streptophyta; class Pinopsida; order Cupressales; family Cupressaceae; genus Cryptomeria; species Cryptomeria japonica. The sequence goes on from NC_081413.1 coordinate 287,753,288, forward strand.
AAATAGACCTGCAACTGATAAGTCAACAATATATACTTAATGACAAGAAACAAGATGATTGGTATGAAGATTTGATGCATCTCCTTGTCACAAGTCGTTGCCCAGACCATTTGAACAAATCACAATGTAGAGTGTTAAAATTCAAAACACATAATTACATGATAAAGAATGGTAACTTGTTTTGTAGAGACCATGCGGGGGTCTACTTAAGATGTGTAAGTAAAGAAGAATCGGAGAAGATCCTTCATGAATTTCATGATAAATTTGGTACAAGACATGGAGGACATCTGGATACAACCCACGCAGTGTTAAGGGGAGGATATTACTGCCCTACTATCTTCAAGGATTTTTACTACCACATACAACATTGCCATGTTTGTCAAATCCATGTGGATAAAGGAAAATATCCAACACAGCCATTACAATCGGTAACAGAAGAATGACACTTTGCACAATGGGGTATGGATTTCATTGGAATGATAAATCCTCCATCATCTATAGGACATGGGTATATCTTAACATTAACATATTATTGTACCAGGTGGTCTAAATTAATAGCATTAAGTAAATGCACTACAAACATGGTTATTCAATTTCTAGAGGACAATATCTTTCATTCGAATGATAAATCCTCCATCATCTGCAGGACATGGGTATATCTTAACATTAACATATTATTGTACCAGGTGGTCTAAAGTAATAGCATTAAGTAAATGCACTACAGACATGGTTATTCAATTTCTAGAGGACAATATCATCACACTTTTCGGAGTCCCAAATTTCTTGGTATGTGACAATGGCCCTTCTTTCACGTCTTCAAAATTTGCTGATTGGGAATTTGAATTAGGCATTATTTTCAAATTCTCTTCAAATTATTATTCTCAAGGTAACGGTTTAGAATAATCCACCAATAAAAGTCTAATAGATGTTATTAAAAATTGTTAAACAAAAGCCCAAGTGGGTGGCATGCTATTTTGAGGTACGCATTATGGGTGGATAGGACGACAATTAAAAGTATCCAAGGAAATTCCCCATACCATCTTGTTTATGGCTTAGATCCGGTAGTAACCACGAACTTGAAAATACCTACATTAAAATTTATCCAAGAATATTTGGGGTTTGAAAATAAAAAAGAAGAAAGATTAACCCAATTATTAAACCTAGATGAAAAGAAAGATAAATCCACCGAATGTATGAACAAACATTAGGCAAGTGTGAAAATATGGTTTGACAAGCGTGCAAAAGTGAAAGCATTTTATTTAGTAGACTTGGTTCTTTATCGAGAGAAATATTAAGATGGGAAAGGAGTGTTCGGAAAATTATCACCTGTATGGTCAGGTCAGTATCAAATATCAGAAATTATAGGGGATAACGCATTTAGGTTATCAACTTTGCAAGGAGAACCCCTTGCATTGCCTGTCAATGGGCAATTCCTGAAACACTACTTTTAAGTGTGGATTTAGAAGGTTAGCAATGTATATAGTGTGAATAGCATAGTTTAGTTTAAGTCTGAGTGTAGTCGTGTCAATTAGCTATGAAGTGAGTGGAACGGTTTGGTTAGTAGGAGTAAGTTAAATTTAAGCTAGGGTTAGTGTTAGGTAAGTCATAGTGAAACCATTAGCAGATTGATCAATCAAGAGCATATTTAAAAATGGAAGCAATCACATAAATTTGAAGCCAAAATATGAAGATTTAATTCATCAACACAAAAATATGTACATGAATCAAAATTGTCATCCAAAATGTACAAAGCCGACAAGCGTAAAGAAAAAAGCCAGAGACTATTGAGAAGAATGGAGCTAAAAACAAAGCTGGTAGTCGCAAATCAAAAAGTAAGTAGAAGACTTTTAGTCATCAAGGATCATCAGCCACATTATAAAGCTGATTTTCCCAACCCCATCAGCATCTGGAATCAGTCTGAAGAATTTCTTTAAGTATTTGCAAGCTAGGCGGGATCTCTTTCGATGGTCTTCAATAGTGTTGGTTCAGAAGCCACCAAGGAATTTGAAAACTGGCACTGGAACTAGGGAAACACATAAATCCGCAATGTCCTAGGGTAAAGGTATGACATAACTAGAGAGGGCTACCTCCAACATCACATCTAAACTGCCAAGAAATTTTGGATGCAACAAATGATCATACAAGTCAGAAATTATATTATCATCTTCCTCCAAATCTAGCAGAGAAGCTACGAAATAGGAGGCAATATCGGAATTCACCCTATACTTAGTGGTTGAAGTCAATAATTTGTGCCCTAAGATCCACTTTACTTCTCTTTCAACTAAATCCACATCTCGAATGTCGCAGAACATAAATACATGACGTAGGCGACGACAGCTAATGGACCCTAAAAAATCTAATTGATAAGCATTGTTAGGTAAGCATAAAGAGCAGTCAACTAACGAAGAAAGTTCAAGAGCCATAGCGGAAGAAAAGATTACATAAGAAGCATAAACTAATTATGAGAAAGTATGAAAAATAAGTTGCAAAGGCAAAATAAATAGAGGTTTCAAGCGAGATGGTATAAATGCTTATCTTTTCATACATGCTTAAAAGAGTACCAAATTGGGAAAGTTCAAATCCTGAGAGTGCCACCATAGTGATGGGAAATATGAAATTGTCATGGTAGAGGCCAAGGTGCCAAGTGATTTAGAGATTCAAAAGTAGTCATAAGAAGCTGACACGAGAAGTAATTAATGATTTAAATGAGATTATCAAAAAGAATGTCGCATTGGCTCACACATATGACTTGTCTCAAAAATTAAAATTCCCCTAATACACAAAAATCAAGGTCCGGTCACCAATAAAATAGCATTAAATGAGGCAACTTGCCTGTTCCAAAAGTAGGCAAAGACTAATGATTTCCTCTTTAGGATGAACTCTTATCTAGGTGCTTGAGTGATCGAGAGATAGTTAGGTTGTAAACAAAATGGCATCAAATATTGTGGACTGAATTAAGCAAGTCAAGAAGCTCTATAAACAATGAACATTAAAGAGTCCTTTGAAGGCTTTATCTTTATGATTTGTGAAGTGAAAATAAAATAGCATCCTCAAGAATGAATCCATCTAAGAATTTGAAAAATAAAGATAAATTCAAGGCAAAATACCAAAAAGGGAAAGCAATACAATATCAAAGACAAAAAGCTCCCAAAATCTTGCTTCAAATGAGCTCAAAAGTTATATTAAATAATTTGAAGCATGTAAAGATAGTAGAATTAAAAATGGCAAAGATTACCTTGCCAGGGCTATAGATGTCTGACTAGCAGTAAGGCAATATCAAAGTGAAAAAAAAAATTAAAAATTGAGGAATGACAAAATAATAGCTTGACAAAGCCATTAATTTACTAAAAGACCTTCAAAGGAAGGAATAAATCATGAGCACACACTTGAGGAACTTGACAAAACTTCATGGCAGGAGAGAGTTTGATGTTGGTGGTGTAAGAAACAGAACTATTCTCAAGAAAAACTCAAAGCGCATTGGTTTTGAATTCATTTTAAATTTGAAACCAAAGAGTTTTTGGCTAAGAGTGGAGGGTGCCAAGTTGTTGTGTGAAAATACACCATGCCCCATTTAGGCTACGAAATGGGGACCCACGAAAATTTTGCTTAGCGGGCCTTTTAATTTGAAAGACGAAGAATACCTTCCTACAGGAAAAAGATGATTTTGGGAATAAATAGGCAACTTGGGATAGGTGATAATGGAAGAGAAAGTTCAAGGTTCCTGATGCCCAATTTCCCCTGCAAAATAGTAATCACAGAGAATATTGGATTCTAAAATATTATGGGATGAAAAGGTGGGAGTGACAAAAGTTAAAATATCTCCCCAGTAACCAAATCCCAAAAGAGAAGAAGTAAAATCACCCTGCAAAGGTATAGCCAAGTTAAGAAGGTAACAGAAGCAGGAGAATCATCAGTAAAGAAAATGGATAAAAGGTCATAAAATGCCACTGATAGTGTTCAAGAGTATTGCAGAAAGATTGCCTTGATGGATTGTGGAATAAGAAAGAGTTCGCGTAAGTACTTCCAAGGACAAAAACATGTGTCAACATCCTCAAAAGGAGGTACTTTTACTCAAGAATAAGAAAATGTTATGGTAGCCGATAGATATTGGTTTTTCGAATTTCTCTCCAAGTAGGTGCTTTTAGTATGTAAGTAGCTTAACATGCACCGAATTAAGCATAAGACATGACTGGTTCTTAAATAGAAAGTGACAATAGTGGCATAAATTATGTAATTGTGCAATTTGAAATGTTACAAGATGCAGGTAATACAAGAGTGGATACATGAGCAAGCCCAGAGCATCCCGACGGGTGGTGTACTCAGACTTGTATAGTGATTCAACCAGCAAAATAGGTAAGTACCCTAACTCAACTCAATGAATTTATACGAAAGGTTGTTGATTGAAATAGAGTAATTCTTTAAGACAAAATTAAGGTTAAATCGTTCAAACACTTAAAATATTAAATTCATAGAAATAACAAAGGGAATATTAGAAGGGAGAACAAAAAGCGCGGTAATGGGTACCAGTAAAGCTGAACTAAAGAAGGAGTTTGAGTAGAAATTTCCTCAAATAATACCTAATACTGGGCTTTATTTGGATACCCATCTAGGAGACTGCAATTTCATTGACCTCATCGACAGGAGGCAAGAACCAATTGCCACAGATAAAGTGAAGAGTATGGGGGGAAAAGTTTTGATAGAGGCAACAGACGCACATGATTTAATCAAGCAATGCATCCAGCATTATGATGTGGCCAAAAGATGGGTCATTTACAATCAAAGAGTATATGCAGACCTATCACCTTGAGGTATAAAATAACTTTTGGGGATTCCCACCCCAGCAGGATGGATAAAAAGAACCAGAGCACACGCAGAGAAGGAATTTCAAGAGTCAAGGTCAGCATGCAAAACAATTATACACGAAGAGTGGTACATTAAGAATTTGAGGCCCTACCCTGAGTCGTCATAGCAATGCAGTTATTTTTCATGTTGGGCTTATTATTGATACTTTATTTTGATGCATTATGGATAAAGATTCTATAAGATCTAGTGATTGGATAACATTGAGATGGTGTATGCCATTTATTTCCGATTTGCGGTACTTTATTTATGATGTTAGAAATTATGGATGCATGCCTTATGAATGATTGAATTTCATGATGATTATGATGATGCCATTGAGTTAATTATTTCTATGGATTTTATTGGATGATTGGTAATTTGATTGTTATGATTAAAATTGTATGCAAAGTGTCTGAATTGTATCCTTTTCATATATTAATACTACTGCATGTGATTATTTGGGATTACTAATGTGCAAAGTGAGTTGTGCAGGAAAACTAATCCATGTGACCATGGAAACTATTTGGAGAATCAAGCTAAACCAATGTGTGTTTGTGAAGCCAAGGGTTGTGGTGCAGGAGCACCTAAGGGTTGAAATGCCCTTAACCAATTTTGGCATGTACATACTATGGAATGGCTATAAGTCCTTTTTGTTTTCAGTTTTTGAACCCTTGAACCAAATTAGTTCAAGGTTCAAAATGTCTTTTGTAAGCCACGACAATGTGTTGTTGTATAACGAGCAGATGTCTCTATTTTAAGTTATTTTCCATACTTGAAATTTGAACCAATTTTTCAAAACGGTTCAAAAGGTTCAAGCAGTTTAAATGGTTCAAGGAGTCTGCTTAATAATCTTTGTTGTCGCTCATTCCTAGTTTTTTTGTATGCCATGTGTTCCTTGTTGTACTTCTTTAATGAATTGAACCGTTGAACTCTTTGTGAAATGGTTCAAGGTTCAAGATTTCACTTCTAAGGCTCTTGATGATAATGAAAGTGGCGCAGACCTGTTTGTATCGGTCATCAGGAGGATTGCTTCCCTTTTACGTTGAAGGCCCAATGACAAAGCACAAGCGAAGTAGCATCGGACGTAGGGATTTCTTGTTATCCTAATGCCCGATGGAACATCACAAAGTGGAGCATCAGCCATCGGGTTAACCCATTTGGCAGGTCCCTGATGACCCGATGGAAATGCCCAGAGAGCGGAGACAAGCATTGGCTATTGGACGAAGGGATTTCTTGTTATCCCGATGCCTAATAGAAAAAGTGCAAGTGGTGGACATAGTCATCAGACATCGATGGCTCCGAATTGATGTTACGTCAAAGCGCGATAGGAAATGTGGAGCACAACAAGTCACCAATGGGCATCGAAAGTTAGAATTTGACGCTACGCTAATGACCTGATTTGGAACTATTTTTCTTCCATTTTGTAACTGTCTGTGTTTCCACAATGGATGGATGAGCTATAAGAGTCCACAAAGATGAATTGTAAGGGGTTGTTGGGTCATTTGGATAAACAAAAAGAAATACAAAAGTCTATTTTCTAGTTTCAATCATTGAATTACTGTTCTATATTGTTTTGCTAAGTTTTTCATTACAGTTATGTAACTAGAGTTTCCTTGTTGTTGTTCATTCTTTATTTTGAATCCACATTGTAAATATGGCTTTGTCTTGAAACTCCACAATGGGATCCACGTGGCCATTGGAGCACTTCAGGAAGAGCCAAAAATGTACAGTATGAGTAAAATAGCAATAGGAGGAAACCAGGAAATGGCAACCATTGTTTCTACATACTGAGCCTAGGCGAGCTTGGAAGTAGTCTGGCTAGGTTTCAGTAATGTAATGAAGATAACTTGTAGGGAAGGAATCTGTTGAGAACTGGAAGAAGTTCCAGAAGGCTACAAGCCTGAAACTATGACATTGTGAATCCAATAGAGAAAAATTTGCTAAACCAAACAAGATGGGTGGTGTTGCAATGAGGGAATATGTGCGTGTGTGTCCTGCATCCCTGCAAGGTTTTAGTGAGCAAGCTTACCTAGTGAGCTTGAGAAAAGTGAGATAAGCGAACAAATGGTAGGGAAGCCCTGATAAGTCTGGTGAGGTAGACGTGAACCTGAGAACGGATAGAAACAAACCATTAAAGAAGCCTAATTGATGGTAAGCTAGGTAGCCTCCTTGTCAAGTTGTCTATTTGGAGAGACAACACCTCATATGTAATGTGTTTTATTTGTAAATGTGAATACTTGAATGTGTGTTAAAATTGAATTTGTTAAATTTATTAATTCCAAAAAGGGACATTGCCATGTGTATTTAAGTATTGTCTATTTTTATGGTGTCACTTGACACTTGTGTTGTGAAGTAAGTTGGTAGTGGCATGTCCCTTGGAGAGAATTTGTATAACCAATGCATTTTTCAAAATATCCTAGTGTGGTCCCAAAAGAGTCTTGGATAGAGAGTCATTAGAAAGGTCAACTCAAGTTTGACCCGTAGGTAAACTTTAGGTGAGTTTCTAGAGGCTCAAAGTAACTCCTAAGGTTAGGTTAGGGGTATTTTTAAAGGTCCATATGTTATACCTATGGGTAAAGGTCAATTTTAACCATATGAATGTCAAGTCATCTCAAAAGTTGAGTTTTCCAAGATGGACGAAATTCAACTTTTGAGGATTTCTCCAAGGTTAGACAACCTTCCAATTGAGTGATAGTTGTTCTTCCCCATTTTCTTTTACCTTTTTCAATTGCCATTTTTGGAAAGCCTATAAGAGATTGGGAAGACCAATCTATGAAATCTCACACCCTTTTCGAGAGGTTAGAAAGTGTGAGAAGAGCCTACTTAGGGAAGGGATTCAAACTTAGGATTTTGATCACCCACTCTCCATTTTTTGAGACTTAGAATTCTTGTTGGAAGTTTTGGTTTTTGAGTTGCATTTATAAGCTTTGGAAAGAAAAGAATAAAGGGATTGGGTAGTTGTCCTTCAACCTTTCCTCATTCCATTTGCAGGATTAAGGCTGGTAGTATTTCTTCCTTGCATATTGTATTTTATTGTCATTGCGAAGGAAAGATTGTATATGCATTTTTCTTGTTTATGTAGATTGGGAAGTTCAATTTTGGAGTTCTTCCTTGTGTTCTTTTTATATGTTGTATGGTTTATGTATTTTGGGTGTTTCAAGGCCATTCTCACCCTTAGGAGGGTAGAGTAGCCTTGAGGTTGAAGCGCTGCTTGACAACCTAAGAGTGTAGAGACTCTCTTCTTAGAAGAGAGAGATACACAAGGCTTATGGGACCCTTGATGCAATATTTTTATGTTAATACAAAGGGAGTCATAAGGGGAGATATGGGTTTATATGCCATGGGAGACATAAGAGTATTTTGGGACAAGTATGTGACTTGTGATGGTCTTACTTTGGTAGCCTTGTAAAGGCATTGGTTTCTCCTTCTTGCAGATCCGGTCCACCTTCACCCCACAAAAAAATAGTCACTTGGTGACATTATTTATCCTTGGGTTGGGAGTTCAAGTTTTGTTGAGTTTCTTCTTGTTTTGTGTTTGAAATGTTTGTAACCCGTTTAGCCTTGGTTCTTCTAGCTCAGGGGTGGCTTCATGTAAGCCTAGGTTGGGAGGTGAGCCGCCATGGTCACAACCTAGAAACTTTATTTGTAGGTTTGCTTTGAGAATAAAGGATGGAGTAATCTCAATCATGTCTAAGTTCCTATTTAATTCTTTGGGCATTCAAAGAAAAATGTATTTTAACTAGTCCTCATTTTTGTAGAAATGAAGAGGCTTGAGTTTGTAACTTTCTTATTGTTGTGTAAAGGAATCAAAAAATGTATATTTACTTTGAGTAAATTCATTGCAAAGAAATCAAAGAAGCATTTGAGTTTATTCCTATATAGTTATTTATTACTTTGAAATAGAGTAGGAATGGTAATCTTGTTTTCTGTTTTATTATCTATTGAAAAGAAATGCATGTTAAAATGAAAAATGGTAGATAAATATTTAAGTCAAATCATTTATTTAATCTTATCTTTTTCTGCAATGTGTTATGTTAGTTGTATAGCTATTAATAGAAAACAAATGTTAATTTTTTATTATATATTAAACAAAAAATATATATACTTCTTAGAGTTAGTCTTAATCTTATTCCATATTTGCATCTTGTTGTTATAATGGATAAATAAGAAATTAGATAGATAAATGTTGCTGTAAAATAAAGCATTACTGTTAAATTTATAAATCTGGAAATACACATTTTAGAGGAAATATTAAATTTATGCATTCTTATTTCAAAAAAAAGAACCACATGTTATTGAACAATCTATTATGTTTATAAAATAACCTACTCTCAGTTAATGGAATGTTGCAGATATATATATATATATATATATATATATATATATATATATATATATATATATATATATATATATATATATATATATATATATATATATATATATATATATATATATATATATATATATATATATATATATATATATATATATATATATATATATATATATATATATATTAATTGCCCTACTTTAAACTAAGTTGTTGTTAGAAAAAAATAATTTATATGGTGCATTTAAAAAATATATATATATAGTGAAGCTAAAAAAGAAAATTTATATTATTTAACCTGTATATGAAAATACTTTTATTTACTATTCTGGTTCATATAGAATATAAATATATTTACACAGTTTCATATATATATATATATATATATATATATATATATATATATATATATATATATATATATATATATATATATATATATATCTGTGTGTGTGTGTATTTTTAAATGCTTCAGGAATTAAATATATAAAAAAAAAATTACCATTAAAAAAAAATTGAAATCAAAAAAAATGTTTGTGCTGATTTTTTTGCTTGGCAGAGACAAGTCGCGACCTGTGCAGGCCGTATCCACACAGTGGGCCGCAACCTCTATGCGAGTTGTGACCCACACAGGGAGCGGTGGCCACTGTGCGGGCCGCGACCCACACAGCGGTCGTGGCCACTGTGTGGTGCTACAGCGCCACCAACAGCCACCTCCTTGCATCCCCTCCACGGCAGAGCCTCCCTCTCCACACCCTCCTCTCCACCGCATCGTCTTCTGTGGGGTTCGTCCCTGCAATGACAGCCATTCCCCATTCCCTGTGACCTTCAAAAAAAAAGATGTTAGAAATAAAAACCCTAACCCAATTTCGGGTTAGGGTTAGTAAATAAACAAAACAAAAAATATAGGGTTAAGACAAAAGGATGTAAAAGAAAAGTAAACCCTAGTTAGGGTTTAATATTAAAAAGAAAAGAGAAATAAGATAATAATATGGGAAAACCCCATTTAAATTAAAATTAATTGGTAAGGTTGTTGTTTTTATAAAAGGACATTAGGGATTTTATATATATATATATATATATATATATATATATATATATATATATATATATATATATATATATATATATATATATATATATATATATATATATGTTTAATTTCTTTTTATTAAATTTATTAATGGATATTATTAAAGTATAATGATTATTTTAAGGTTAAAGGGGTAATTTATTGTTGAATATTAAATATTTAATATTTAATTTTTAAGGGGGATTTATTTCGACATTAATGTGAAGATATTGGCTGGGAAATTACTATATTTGATTTAGTTAACTTTAATAGATGAATTTAAAAACATTATTTGCATTTGCTCAATTAATTATTTATGAATACAATGGAATATGTATTAACATTTATTTTATTAGTATTGGAAGTAATTAAGTACTAATAGGGATGATTATTATCTCTTGATAAAAATTGAAGATTTATTTGGGTAAAATAATTAATTAATTAATAAAGTTGTGATGACTTCTAGGGTAAAATATTTCAGTGTTAAAAATGTAAACGCTATAATTGTTGAGTTAATTAAATTAACTATAGAAACCCATTCTTTTAACAAATGAGTTAACCTTCAGTGTAAACAAATTTAGTTATCACATCTTTTGATCATAGAACATCTAGTATTTTAGTGTTGTTTAAAAAAAATTGTTGTTGTGTTTTTGCCCAAAAGTTTGTGCATGACATTTTGGTATCAAAGCAAGGTTTCCAACACTAGGAACCTTTCTCCATTATGTTTCGCTTTAATTGTTATTTTCTTTTTAAAATTATTTATTTACTTATTTTATTTTATTGCTCATGAAGGATGCCTCTGACTACGCGACAAGATCGTAGGCGCGGTAGGGGTCACAGGCATGCTTGCATGGCATGCGAAGACGTTGTGTGGGAAGAGTCAGTTCTAGAAGGGAATCGGGAAGCTCCTCCCGAACAACTGATCAACCCTAACTAAGACATTTTGGTTGCACTTCAGAACTTGATAGGAATAGTTCAGGATAGGCTCCTAGCAGTAGATCATAAAGTAGAACACCAGATTTCTGAGAGTCATAGATCAATAGCTAGGGAGCAGAGCAGGAGTCCATCTCCTAGCCATATAGAAGGTTAGGTTGAGCATGAGCCTGAGTCAGTCCATCTACCTAAACCACCTCTAATTGTGGCACCAATAATTATAGAGAGAGCACCCCGTGATCCCTGGGATCAGATCAAAGAAATTCTACATCTTCAACCACTATCATCTGCAGGATCTACCGATGGGGTAGAGGCTGAGTCTTGGCTATTGATTCTAGAAAGGTGCTTCAGATTGCATCCCTATGAGAGCAATTTGAAGGCATAGTTTTCTATTCACCTTTTGAGAGGGACAACTTCTGCATGGTGGAGGCAGGAGGAGTATAAGAATGACATAATTGTAGACACCATCACTTGGGACACCTTTATGGAGAGATCCGGAGACAGATACCTATTAGATAACTTTAGGTAGCACAAAATTAATGAGTTTCATGACCTTCAGTACAAGGGGCTTTCAATATCACAGTATGAGAGAAAATTCTTTGAGCTCCTACCCTATGTTGACTACATGAAGGATGAGAAGCTACTAGTCAATCGGTTTATTAGAGGATTAAATGTCGGTATAGCATGACCAGTTAGGATGTTAGCTCTAGGAAGCCTTCAGGTTGCTATGGAGAAGGCCTTGTTATCAGAGGAGATTTAGGGTAGACCTCAAGACACGCAGGATCAGTGTCAGAACTGAAACCCTATACCTCAGTCCTTTGGGTTTTAGAAACCCCACTGGAAGGGTAATCATAGACATTCATCGAGGTCCTTCAAACCCCCTCCTCTACAGCAGCCACAGCAGAATTAGAGGCAAATACCTCCACAGGGTCAATAGGGCTTTAAGCCCAAGCAGTGGTAGACATAGGGTCCTAGGCACGATCAGTGACCACAAGTTCCATACACACCTCTAACACGGACTCAACAATCCTCCAGGGGTGGTTATAGTGGATCGAGAAGGATAGAAGGATAGGTATACTCTAGGCCATAGGGTGTTTAGTTTTAGACACGTGGTACTTGTTTCACTTGTGGGGCCATGGGACACATGGCAAGAGAGTTCCCACAGAGATAGATGGCAGGCAGTCAATGGATGGCAGGTTCAAAATCTATAGTTGGGGACATGGGTGAGTCCCACAGAGTTTTCACAGCAGTTGACAACCACCAAGTTGATCATTAGGTCATAGTCATAGAGGCCATAGGTATGATTAGAGGTAGCAGTGTTACTATCCTATTTGATTCAGGAGCTACAAATTCTTTTATATCTCCATTGGTTGTGGAGTGTTGTGGGCTAGTAGCAACTAGGCAAGGTGTTAGTTGGGAAGTGGAGTTGGCTTCAGGGGCTAGAGTGTCAATTGAATCAGAAGTTAGGGATTTGTCAGCTTCAAATTGGAAGTACAACCACCATAGTAGACCTTCGAGTCACACTACTAGGATCTTATGGCATTGTTCTTGGCATGGATTGGCTATAAGCCCACAAAGCCAAGATGGACTATTTCCAGAAAAAGATCAAGTGTGTGGATGATCATGGTACTTCCATAGTAATTTCAGGGATTCAAAGACCTTTATCACTTCGTATGATTTCAACTATGTAGCTTAAGCGGAGCATGCGAAAGGGATGCCAGTTATTTTCCATCACCATTAGTGATAGAGAAGAAGAGGATGATAAGGAACCATCCTTTCCTTAAGGAATTTGTAGACGTGTTTCCTTCTGAGCTGCTTGGTATGCCACCTCATAGAGAGATTGATTTCCACATAGATCTTGTACTAGAAGTAGAGCCAATTTCGAGAGCATCATATAGGATGACCACTAATGAGCTTAATGAGCTCAAGAAGCAGCTAGAGGAACTTTTAGAGAAAGGTCACATTCATCCTAGCGTCTCCCCTTGGGGTGCACCAGTCATCTTCGTAAAGAAGAAGGATGGATCCCTTCAGTTATGTATGGATTATCGATAGTTGAACAAAGTGACCATCAAGAACCTATACCCTTTTCCTAGGATCGATGACCTATTTGATCAACTTTAGGGTGACAAAGTATTTTCTAAGATAGATTTGAAGCCGGGGTACCATCAGTTGAGGATAGTAGAGAGCGATATCCATAAGACCACTTTTTGTACTAGGTATGGCCACTATGAGTTCACCGTGGTTCCATTTGATCTTATGAATACTCCAGCTATATTCATGAGTCTCATGAATGGGGTATTCCGCACTTTCCTTGACAGATTTGTGATTGTATTCCTTGATGACATATTGATATATTCTCAGAATGAGAAGAAGCATGAGGAACACTTGAGGTAGGTATTGCAGTTCTTGAGAGATAATCAGTTGTATGGCAGTTTGGTGAAGTGTGCATTCTTTAGATCAGAGGTTAGATATCTAGGACATGTCATATTCGATGATGGGATCTTAGTTGATCCATCAAAGATCAGAGTTATTATGGATTGGCTAGCACCAACTAGTGTGATAGAAGTTAGGAGTTTCATGGGTCTAGCAGGATATTACAGATGCTTCATTGAGGGGTTCTCTAGGGTTGCACATCCTATTACATCTCTTCAATGAAAGGGAAAGAAATTTGAGTGGATAGGAAGGTGTGAGAGGGCCTTTCAAGAACTCAAAAAGGCACTTACTAGTGCACCTATTCTTGTTGTACCAGATCCCTCAACCCATTTCATGGTATGTATAGATGCTTCCTTGGATGGTTTAGGAGCAGTCCTTATGTAGGATGGTTGAGCTATAGCATACGAGTCTAGGAAACTTAGGACTCGTGAGCTTAACTACCCTACTCATGACCTTGAGCTTGCACCAGTGGTGCATGCACTTGTGAGGTGGAGACACTTTCTTTTGTGTCATCATTTTGAGCTTCATTCAGATCATTAGAGCTTGCAGTACATATTTACTCAGCCTAATCTTAATGCTCATTAGAGAAGATGGATGGATTTTTTATGTGAGTATGATTTTGATGTTCACTAGATCAAGGGGAAAGAAAACATAGTTGCAGATTCCTTGAGTAGGAGATGTCATGAAATATACTCCATGTCTATAGACATAGATTTGAGAGATCGCATATTGCAGCAGTTGCCTGAGGATGAGTGGTATTTAGAGGTATGCCAGGTACTGCGATCTCAGGATACCCTGGAAGGGAAGTATGTAGACTATTCATTAGAAACTGATATACTACTATGCCATAGAGGGCACATTTATGTACCTTCTTGAGAAATTTGCATGATTTCATTATGATGGAGGCTCATAGAGCTCCTTATGCAGCACATCCCAGAGTTAAGAAGATGCATGCAGATTTGAAACAATTATATCAATGGCCAGGTATGTGGCAACTCATTGCTATACTAGTAGCCCGATGCCTTGAGTGCTAGAGAGTCAAGGTGGAGCACCACCATCCAGGTGGGTTGCTCCAATCTCATGAAATACCAGAGTGGAAGTGGGATACGATATCGATGGATTTCGTCATCGGTCTTCCTATGTCATTGCATCGTCGTGATGCCATCATGGTGACAGTTGACAAGTTGACCAAAGTGGCCCACTTCTCACCAATTCGAACTACCTTCATAGCACTATTAGTGGCACAGATATTCTTACGGGATATTGTCAGACTTCATGGCATTCCACACAAGATTATTTCAAATAGAGATTCCCTCTTCACTTCTTCCTTTTGGAAGGCGTTGCAGGCAGCAATGGGTACCAAACTCAACTTTAGCACAGCCTATCATCCGAAAATGGATGGATAGATAGAGAGGGTGAACCAAGTGTTAAAATATATGCTCCATGTGTACGTCATGGATCATCAAACTAGATGGGAAGAGTACCTTCCTTTGGTGGAGTCTACCTATAATAATGGGCATCACACTTCCTTGGGGATGCCACCTTATCAGGCTTTGTATGACAGACCTTGTAGGACACCTTTGAGTTGGGACTGCATTGAGGATAGAGTAGCTATTGGTCCTGAGATAGTTCGAGATATGGAGCACTAGGTGGATTTTATTAGACGGTACCTTAGAGAGGCACATGATAGACAGAAGAAGTATGAAGATGCAAAGAGGATGATCGTAGCTTCATGGTTGGGGACAAATTCTTCTTGAGATTGCAACTGCAAAGAGTCCAATCCATTATGGAAAGGGATCTAAGCTTGCACCTCACTTTGTTGGACCATTTGATATCCTTGAGAGGATAGGACCAGTTGCATATCATCTAGCTTTGCCACCTAGCCTATCATGCATCCATGATGTGTTTCATGTGTCAGTACTGAGGAAATATATTTATGATGAGTCTCATATTATAGATTGGCATGCCTTGCAGGTGGATTCAAACGGCCAGTTAGCTTTGGAGCCCATTCGCATTTTGGATTGCCAGACATTGGCTCTTTGAGGCCCAGAGCTAGACCAAGTTAGCATCCAGTGGGATTGTTATGATGAGGTTACAGCATCATGGGAGGATGTAGGACGAATAAGATCTCAATACCCCCATCTTTTTTATTAACTCCAGGAGGAAGTTCATGCCTAGAGGGGGAGGGTGTGAGGCCCTACCTCGAGCCATCATAGCATTGTAGTTATTTTTCATGTTGGACTTATTATTGATACTTTATTTTGATGCATTATGGATATAGATTCTATATGATCCATTGATTGGATAAAATTGAGATGGTGTATGTCATTTATTACTAATTTACAGTACTTTATTTATGATGTTAGAAATTATGGATGCATGCCTTATGAATGAGTGAATTCCATGATATTTATGATGATGTCATCAAGTAAATTATTTCATGTGGATTTTATTGGATAACTGGTAATTTGATTCTTATGATTAAAATTATATGAAAAGTGTCTGAATTATATCATTTTCATATATTAATACTGCATGTGATTATTTGGAACTACTAATGTGCAAAGTGAGTTGTGCAGGAAAACTAATCCATGTGACCATGGAAAGTATTTGAAGAATCAAGTTAAACCAATGTGCGTTTGTAAAGCCAAGGGTTGTCTATTTGGAAAGACAACACCTCATGTGTAATGTATTTTATTTGTAAATATGAATGCTTGCATATGTGTTTAAATTAAATTTGTTAAATTTGTTAATTCCAAAAAGGGACATTGACATGTGTATTTAGGTATTGTCTATTATTATGGTGTCACTTGACACTTGTGTTGTGAAGTGAGTTGGTAGTGACATGTCCCTCAGAGAAAATTTGTATAACCAATGCATTTTTCAAAATATCTTAGTGTGGTCCCAAAAGAGTCTTGGATAGAGAGTCATTAGAAAGGTCAACTCAAGTTTGACCTGTAGGTAAACTTTAGGTGAGTTTCTAGAGGGTCAAACTAACTCCTAAGGTTAGGTTAGGGGTATTTTTAAAGGTCCATATGTTATACCTATGGGTAAAGGTCAATTTTAACTATGTGACTATCAAGTCACCTCAAAAGTTGAGTTTTCCTATGGGTAAAGGTCAATTTTAACCATGTGAATGTCAAGTCACCTCAAAAGTTGAGCTTTCCAAGATGGATAAAATTCAACTTTTGCGGATTTATCCAAGGTTAGACAACCTTCCAATTGAGTGATAGTTGCTCTTCCCCATTTTCTTTTACCTTTTTCAATTGCCATTTTTGGAAAGCCAGTAAGAGATTGGGAAGACCAACCTATGAAATCTCACACCCTTTCCAAGAGGTTGGAAAGTGTGAGAAGAGTCTACTTAGGGAAGGGATTCAAACTTAGGATTTTGATCATCCACTCTCCATTTTTGGAGACTTAGAATTCTTGTTGGAAGTTTTGATTTTTGAGTTGCATTTATAAGCTTCGGAAAGAAAAGAATAAATGGATTGGGTAGTTGTCCTTCAACCTTTCCTCATTCCATTTGTAGGATTAAGGTTGGTAGTATTTCTTCCTTGCATATTGCATTTTATTGTCATTGTGAAGGAAAGATTGTATATGCATTTTTCTTGTTGTTTATGTAGATTGGGAAGTTCAGTTTTGGAGTTCTTCCTTGTGTTCTTTTTATATGTTGTATGGTTTATGTATTTTGGGTGTTTCAAGGTCATACTCACCCTTAGGAGGGTAGAGTAGCCTTGGGTTTGAAGTGTTGCTTGACAACCTAAGAGTGTAGAGACTCTCTTCTTAGAAGAGAGAGATACACAAGGGTTATGGGACCCTTGCTGCAATATTGTTATGTTAATGCAAAGGGAGTCATAAGGGGAGATATGGGCTTGTATGTCATGGGAGACATAAGAGTATTTTGGGACAAGTATGTGATTTGTGATGGTCTTACTTTGGTAGCCTTGTAAAGGCATTGGTTTCTCCTTCTTGGAAATCTAGTCCACCTTCACCCCACAAAAAAATAGTCACTTGGTGACATTATTTATCCTTGGGTTGGGAGTTTAAGTTTTGTTGAGTTTCTTCTTGTTTTATGTTTGAAATGTTTGTAACCCTTTTAGCCTTGGTTCTCCTAGCTCGGGGGTGGCTTCATGTAATCCTAGGTTGGGAGGTGAGCCGCCATGGTCACAACCTAGAAACTTTATTTGTAGGTTTGCTTTGGGAATAAAGGATGGAGTAAATTCAAGCATGTGCAAGTTCCTATTTAATGCTTTGGGCATTCAAAGAAAAATGTATTTTAACAAGTCCTCATTTTTGTAGAAATGAAGAGGCTTGAGTTTGTAAATTTATTATTGTTGTGTAAAGGAATCAAAAAATGTATATTTACTTTGAGTATATTCATTGCAAAGAAATCAAAGAAGCATTTGAGTTTATTCCTATATAGTTATTTATTACTTTGAAATAGAGTAGGAATGGTAATCTTGTTTTCTATTTTATTATCTATTGAAAATAAATGCATGTTAAAATGAAAAATGGTGTTAAGTCAAATCATTTATTTAATCGTATCTTTTTCTACAATGTGTTATGTTAGTTGTATAGCTGTTAATAGAAAAGAAATATTTATTTCTGATTATAGATTAAAGGAAAAAATATATATATATATTTCTTAGAGTTAGTCTTAATATTATTCCATATTTGCATCTTGTTGTTATAATGGATAAATAAGAAATTAGACAGATAAATATTGTTGTAAAATAAAATATTACTGTTAAATTTATAAATCTAGAAATACACATTTTAGAGGAAATATTAAATCTATGCATTCTTATTTCAAAAAAAAGAACTACATGTTATTGAATAATCTATTTTGTTTATAAAATAACCTACTCTCAGTTAATAGAATGTTGCAGATATGTGTGTGTGTGTGTGTGTGTGTGTGTGTGTGTGTGTGTGTGTGTGTGTGTGTGTGTGTGTGTGTGTGTGTGTGTGTGTGTGTGTGTGTGAGTGTGTGTGTATTTTTAAATGCTTCAGGAATTAAATATATAAAAAAACAATTTGAAAACATAAAAAATGTTTGTGCCGATTTTTTTGCTTGGCAGGGATGAGCTGCGACCTACGCGAGCCGCGTCCACATAGTGGGCCGCAACCTCTATGCGGACCGCGACCCATGCAAAGGGGCGACCCATTGTGTGGTGCTGCAGCGCCACCAGTGGCCACCTCCTTGCATCCCCTCCATGGCAAAGCCTCCCTCTCCACACCCTCCTCTCCATCATGATGTCTTATGTGGGGTTCAGCCCTGTGAGGACATCCATTCCCCATTTCTTGTGACCTTCAAAAAAAAAGATAGTTAGAAATACAAACCCTAACCCAATTTCAGGTTAGGGTTAGTAAATAAACAGGATAATATTAAAAAGAAAAGTAAACCCTAGTTAGGCTTTAATATTAAAAAGAAAAGAGAAATAAGATAATAGTATGGGAAAACCCCATTTAAATTAATAGTTTGGGCATGGCTAACTAAATTCTACAGACAAATGGTAGAATTTCACAACACTTACCTCAGTTATCACCAAAAACTAGGGTTTAAATTCCCTGTAAAGATTGGGGAATTTGGATGTGAATCACTGAAGAATATGAAGAAGGAAGAGGAAGACCTATTGGCTAGACATCTATATTACTTCCAGTACACAAGAAAGAATAATGACCCTTTGCACAGGATAAAGAGGTACATTGTTGGAAGAGTCAAACATATCCCAAACATACAAGATTACTGGATGGATTGCAAAGATGAAATAGAAGTTAGAAAGAGAAA
Source organism: Cryptomeria japonica (assembly GCF_030272615.1). NCBI lineage: Eukaryota > Viridiplantae > Streptophyta > Pinopsida > Cupressales > Cupressaceae > Cryptomeria > Cryptomeria japonica. The sequence continues at coordinate 287,772,689 of NC_081413.1, forward strand.
GTATTACCAAAGGTTAACATTGGCATAGATAAAGTAGTTGGGGCCAGACAAGACAGGGATTGAAGTACCCATAGAGATAACTGAAGATGACGAAGAAATTCTGAGCTCGGATTACATGGTGCATAATGTAGAGAAAAGACCAGTGACAGAGCCTGCACCAAATGAACCGGAAATGATTTCAGTGGACCAAGTAAATCAACCACTCCTAGAAGCAACTAGAAGTATATAAACCAGAGTTGGTGCGGAAAGGAACAAAACTTTACATAAGGAGGAAAAGGAAGAGAAAGGATACGGAAGAAAATGCAAATTTTCTAGTTCATAAAAGGAGTATAGATATGACCAAAATCATAGAACCAGGTACCATGGAAGTAGAAGAGTTCGAACAAGGATTTGTCAAGGTAGTCACCACAAATGCAGACTTGAATATACTGGCTAGGAGAAAAAGGAAGGATTCATGAGACCAAGGCAGTAAAATAATGCAAACCCTCACGCAAGGAGAAAGGGTTGAAATGCAAGAAGAAACACTCCAAGAATAGTCGTTGTGGGCCATTCCCATAAACGTGTCTCAATCTGCTGCACGACTATTTGCATCTCCTCCATCAGTCAATAACACCTTCGGTGACATAGTTAGGATAGTTAGTGTCGAACTTGAAGAAGATCCAAAATTGTATGATGAATTGAATCAGGTGTTGGAAAAACACCGAAAGGGAAACTTAGAAGAATTGCAAAAGAAGATGGAACAGGGGAAATCACCACAAGAGCCAGTGCATGGAGTACAAGCTTCAACTAGAAAAATCATGATGGACCAAGTGATAAACCTGGAAGGCTCAGGAGAATCTGATGGAGACATAGCAAGGGAAAAGGACATACAACATGGAGTGGAGGAAATTCTCATCATGAAGAAAACAAGAGTAGAAGAAAATCCAGCACGAGGAAAACTAACAAAAGACAGTGGAGGACAATGCAAAGGTGCGGGCAGCAAAAAATCAAGAATATTTAAGAGGTATTAATGAAGAAGTACAAGAACCCCCTCTCCAAGAAGCATCGATGCCCCCACACCAAGAAGAACCAAGGAATCTTGAAGTTCCTCTTCAAGAATAACGACTATCCCCGCAGAAAGAAAGTCCCACCAGGGAAAGCAAAGATGGAGCCTGAGGGTTAAACAAAGCGTTAAATATACTCAATAGCGAGAAAGACTAGCAAAAAGGAATAGAACAAGATAAATGAAAATCCCCACAGGTAGAAATAGGAGATAAATATGATAAAAGAGAAGGGAGAGATCAGGATTGAAAAGTGTCAGAAATGATCAAGGAAGCGGAATAGGAGAAAGTCATTTCAAAAGGGGACAGCATAGTAAATGTAGAAGCCTGGAACATGTTCAAATGGTTAAAACAACAGAAAAGGCCTAGCGGACCAATAGAGGTGATTCCACTAGATTTCAATTAGCCTATTATTAGGCACGCACCGCATGAAGAAGAGAAAAGTGGTCAAAGCCTGATACACAACCCAAGTGAATCCCTAAGGAGAACGGGAATTGCATATTGCAGAGCCAGTAATCAGAGAAGGTGAGGAAGAACCAATTGATCAAGAATATTGAATAACCACAATTCAGTTGGGAAAACCATTAAGTGCGGAAACGGTGAGAGTCACAAAAGAAGGAGTCGCCCTTATGGAAGAGAGAATGCAGATGGACAAAAGAAAGATAAAAGAGTAGAAAATGCAAATAGCCCAGTTGATAAAATTTATAAAAGGGATTACCAAAAGGGGAGAAACTCCACAGAAAATCCTATCTCATCCAGTGTTGGTATTCCAAGAAGAAGAAGCAATGGATGTACTAAGGAAAAAGGCTGAATTGATGGACGATTGTTCTAAGAAAGTATCAGAACAGGCCAAAGCTTCGCTAAAAGTGGCAATAGATAGATACACCACTTGGATAAAATTGATCAGGAGGATTGATAGAACCTAGAACAAGCATGAGGAATTGTTGGAGCATGTTAAAGTAGAAACATCATAATTCCAGATGGCAGAGGGAATTATTAACCAACATATATTGACTGTGGAACAATTGCCTCAAGTGAAAATAGGAACAACAGTCAATACTTGGCAAATAAATAGTTTGCGGAAAGGAAAAGAGAAGTTGCAAGAAGCAAAAAGAGATGTGGTATATGTCCAACACCAAAATGCCAAACTCATTGAAATGTTGATGGGAGGACTAGCAGAAGACATAATTGAGACATGAGAAGATGTGATAATAAAAGAATTCAAGGATGAATGGAATAGGAGAGCATCAAAGTTAGGCAGAGATGTCGATTTGTGGGTCGTAGGAGATATAGGCCAAATCAAAAGTTGGTCAAGGTAGTATGAAGACCATGCTTCCAAGGAAGATCAGAACATAAAACTGGTGTGGGTAAAATGTCAAGTGCAAGAGTACAATTTGTCCGTCGTAACGCGATCTAAAAGTAAAGAGATGGCCCAAGTTTTGACAAGCTTCAACAATACTGGGAGCAACAGCTAGAAATGTCTGAGTAGAGATAAAAGTCAAATGTTGACCAGGAGTAGGAATGATGTTGACTTGTTAATATTTTGTCCTTGTGCTAGAAATCTGCTATAAAAACAGAATATTGTTCATTTTGAAAATAGTTTGAGATTTGTGGACTTGTGAGATCTCTCACAAGTACAAGCCTCTTTTCTTGTTTCTCTTACAAAATAGTTGTTTCAGTAGTGTCTATTCTTGGCAAGTAATAGTGATGATAAAGTCTGAAGGACTTATAGCTAATGATATCTGATTGTACTTCATTGTTTTGTATGAAGTAAAATATAACTCTATGTGGGTTTCCAATGTGTTATAGCCCTGACTTTGTTTGATTCATTGTTTCATTTGTGAATTGCACAGGTTTATCAATAATTGAGAGAATATTTTTGGTTATTTGTAAAATTATTCTTTATCATTACTTATTATTTCAGAAAGGCTTGTATTGAGATACTAGCTTAGGATATCAAAATTCATTTAAGCATTTGAGTTTATTTTGTTTGTCTTTATTTCAAAGTATCCAGAAGACTGTAAACTATAACTAAAATAATCCTCCAAAGATTGCAAGAGCTAGGTTATCTTAAAGGAACTAATTGGAATCCCCTCTTATAAAAACAATTGATGTATGCTACTGCCCTTGAGGTCTAGGTCCCCTAAACCTTTCAACAACATAAACTCATGGTTTAGAGTAATAGTTTATGAATGTTGAGAAAACTCAAAACTCACATCAACATCACTGGTAGATTGGTTGAGCATTTTGATGAAAGAGATCTAGATTTGTATTCCAGAGACTTAGCTTGGCTGAAACAAATGGGCAGTTTGGAATCTTATATTAGTGAGTTACAAAAACTCTCGATCATGGTCATAGGCATTTCAGAGAGGTTGGTCATACTATTTGTTGAAGGTTTTTATGATTCTATGAAGGGTTGGATTAAGGATTTTGATCCCCCTACCTTAGAAGAAGCTATAAGGAAAGCACGTAACATGGAACTTATAGCTCCACGTCATAAGTTCAACTTAAATAATTCAAAATCATCTTCATCCTTTAAAAATAGTGAATCTGATCCAAAGAAATCAGAAAATGGTGATCAAAAGAAGATATTTGCAGCACCTTTGGATAGGGAAATAATTAATGATTTGTGTAGGAAGAGGCTATGTTTTTATTGCAAGGGCCCTTATTATTAAAACCATGATTATCCTCTCAAGCCTAAGGGGCAGACTAAGCATATGGAATGGTTTTATGAGGGGGAAAACATGACTGAAAATACAAACCAGCAAGTTGATCAAGAGGATTCAAGGACTGAAAACTAGAAATTGGAGCTACGAGAATCTCATATATCTAGCATGCAAAGGGAAGGCTCCTTTAAGTTGCGTGGACATCTCTTGGTTGGTCAAAGAGTCATTTCCTTACTTGATACAGGTGCATCACACAATTTCATAGATGCACCATTGGTGAAAAAGAGTGGTATTCAAACTCAAGAGTTTGAAGGAATTAAGGTAAAATTTGTTGATGGTTCCACTCTCAATTGTGAGAGAATGATTCTGGATCTTCCTATGAAACTTAATAATTATGAATTTAAGGCAGATTTTTATGTGGTTAACATGGGAAACATGGATGTGGTTCTTGGGATGAAGTGGCTTCATGCAATTGGAGAGTTTACAATCAGCCTTAGGGACATGGAAATGAAATTTAAGGTTGATGAGACAATTCACATACTTAAGGCCATCAAGGATAGAAACTTGAGAGTTATAACTCTCAGAAGAATGGAGAGACCTATCAAACATGATATGGTAAAGTGGGCAGTAGAGTGTAAGTTGATGCTTTATTATGAGGAGCAGCATACAACATCCTATCATTCAAATGTTCAGGGGCTTAGAGTTAATCAAATGAAGGTGTTCAATGGAATACCACCTGGTAGACCTCCTGATAGAGGCTTAGAGCACATAATTGAGCTGAAGGAGAGCTCCAAGCCCATCATGATTACACCGTACATGCACCCAAAGCATTTGAAAGATGAAATTGAGAAAACCGTCAAAGAAATTTTAGATTTGGGACAACATGTAACTCATTATTCAATCTTACCACCACTGGATGGTGAGGGGGGTTCACAATAGTACCTGAGGCCATTCAAGATTCCAGGGAGCATCATCTTCAGAGGTGGGTAATCAGGGAATATTTGGTTAAATGGAGAGATCTACCAACAAAGGATGCTAGTTGGGAGAGAGAGTATTTTACAGCATCCATCAATGAGTTTTCTTGAGGACAAGCAAATTCAGGGCGGGCAAATTGTAGTGTCCCCACTCTAGTCAGTCTCAATGATTGATGGGTTATCCTATTATTTTGGACTCTCGTAGGCTAACATTTTGGATAGAGAGTCTCAGTGGCAGTTCCACTTCTTCAGTTCAATCTTGGTTTCAGTTCCAGGGCCTTTGTAGTCAGTGTATCGACTTAGTTGAGGGACTTACTATTTATAGTAAGTCAATCTAGCAGTTGTGATATTTTTAGTTAGGGAACCTGGACACATGGGGGTTATTCAGTATTGACCCCAACTTCTAACGGCATGTCAAAAGACTGCATATTGAGGGAGATATTAATATTTTAGTGGTTAAGTTATTTAATTAACTTATATGGATATTATAAAGTCATAAAATGACTTTATTAAAATTATAAACCACTTAAATATTATAAAGTGACTTTTAAAATCACTTAAATGAATTTGGACACCCAAAAGGTAAATTAAACTATAGGAATAAAATTAAATACATTTAAATGTATTTAATATGAAGTTGGGCGTACTTTTCTTGGAATTCATGCTTTTGGGGGGATACGAGGGGAAAAGAGCAATTCAAACTCTATTATTGTAGCTTATTTCAAATTGCTTTGCTTTGCTCTGTGGATTTTCCAAGACAAGGGTTTCAAAGGGTGTGTTGTTGAAAAACAAAAATTCTTCATAGATCTGTGATTTTGAGGCTATGAAATATCAACTGAATTACTGCAATTGTGAGAGCTTCATCTAGGAGTCTTAATGTGCTTCATCGAGACTTATTTCCTTCAGTTATTTGCAAATTTTGAATAAAGGGGCATTCAAGTTTAGACATCCCAATTTGTAGCATTTTTAATTCCATAAAATAGTTGTACAATTCCTTATTGATGGCCGTACAATTTCTTGCTTGGCATGTGTGAGCCTGGAAAGGCGGTTTTGACCAGGAGGGATGAAATGCCTTCTAATTTGCATTTTGATTGCACAATTCCTAGCACCTAGCATATTTAGGTGGTTTCATTTATTTTTTGGTTTGAAGAATTCATATTCTGGACTTGTACACTCATTTTGGTCAATTTCCCAGTTTTGGCTAGCAAACTCCAGAATTCTTCATTTAAATTAAGCTGAGGACCTACAGGTATGCAATTAGTAGTAGAATTAGTTGTAGCAGTTATCTTATTTATAATATAGTTGTAGTTTCTCTCAATTTCATACCTATTTAGTTTTATGTGCAATTCTTGCCTGGCAAACTTGTCATTTTTTATTTTAAATTATTCAAAACTCTTGAAAAAACACAAAAAAAAATCAGAATTAGCATTTTAGAAAAGCTAGAAATAGCAGGGTTCTTACAAAAATAATGTCAATAGATCCCTTCTAAAATCCTTGATCAATCAAATACTTGTCTAGACTTTCATGCCAAGCTCTAGGAGCTTGTTTCAATTCATACGGGACCTGTTGGCATTACAATAAGTTGGGAGATTGTTGGCATTACAATAAGTTTGATGGTTGATGATATTGAGAAGGTTGTTGGAGATAAATGATATAATTGATAAAGGATGATTACTATCTTAATATTATTATTTTGTCATTGATGTCAAGCAATTGATTTTCTGATTCAATATGATGTTGCCATATCTTAAAAAGTATGTTTTGATAAGTATAAAGTTGTCGATAAAAGACACAAAAAGAATGTGAAAATAAAGGGGAGTAATAAAGTTATTCAATGTGAAACTATTACCGAGTTAAACAGTGATGAGATTATGATGTTTTGATTGTTTTGATATCCTATATATATGTATTCAAAGACTGAACAAGAAGGGGAAAAGATTTCATGTAATAGAATGAGTAAAGGTTTAATACTATTTTATTTTATCGAGCAAGGAGCTAGTCGGTAAACTCTAAGGTTACCGATGTCGGTTAATGAAAGAAAAAGTCACCAAGAAGAGAATGACTACTGAGTAAAGTTTAGTATTAATCGAGTATCAACCGAGCAGTAACAAAATGCATTAAATAAAGTGTATACATTATTTAATGAAGGATGCCAATGAGCTGGAGGTTTATTGAAGATAGGAATGCCATGCAAGAAGTTTGTTAAGGATCAATGGCAATTAAAATTCAAGAGTAAGATCTACAACATAGATTGAATGGTCCTAACCAAGCACAAGTACCAAGAATGGTATACAAGTTTCAAGGCAAGATAAAACATTTTTCAGATCTAAGGATTCAATGAACCTACTCAAGTTTGAAGATCTGATGGTTAAGATTAATCATGGGAAATGTGATTAAGGAGATTAAGCGGTCAGGAATTGCTTATAAATAAAGAGTAGTTGAAGAATAATGGATGCGGGCAAACTAAAGCACAGTGATGCTACAAAGGTGATTACCAAGTACAAAAGATTGAAGATCTGATTGAAGAATAGATTAAGAAGCCCAGCAAGAAGAAAGATAAGTCTTATAACAAGATTATCTTGAGCACATTGAGCACATAGAATCTACTTTAACATTTTAGATGTGAAGTTGCAGATATATTTTATTACTGTTATTTATTTTTGTAAGTGATAGGAAATCTCTTAACCGAGTGGACCTAACAGTCTTATTTGTAAATCCTCTTGGAAGGTAACATTCTGAATGAGTATTTGAAATCCTTTGACAAGGTCACTTCTAACAAAGTGAAGATTCTAACAGATCTGAGGGAAATCCCTTAACCGGGTCACATCTAGCAATGTGTATGTAATCTTTAACAAGATTTTCTTTTAACCGAGCATACTCTAGAAGAGTATATTTTCTTATGGGTCCGAAATCCCATAGTGGTTTTTCCCTATTAGGGTTTCCACGTTAAATCTGGTGTCAAATGTGATTTAATGTTTTATGTTTATCTATTTATGAGTTTGAATGATTTACAGTCATAGTTGCATATGAAGAAAGTGCTACCGAGGTTGAATCTGATTAGAGTAATTATTATTGAGGTTATCTGATTCACCCCCCCTCTCATCTAACTAACAGGGCCTTCTTCAATTTTCAAATAATATTTGGATCATCTTTCAACTGAAATCCTTCCACTTGTTCGATGTAAACTTTTTCTTTTAGCTCTCCATTCAGAAATTTCAATTTTGTTGGCCTATTTTCATGGATGTGATTTGGTCTGGCATGTATTTATGTGATTCAGTGCAGAAGTTTATTTCTATATATGATGTTTCTTTATTATGCAATGTACGTATGAACTTACTTCATGCAACGATGAGGTCCAGTATTTACTCTTACCGAAAGATGTTTTATATCTGGTCCCATCTAGATGTAATGAGAGTAGATTCTTCGAGGTGTCTTTGACTCTAGTCCTATATAGATATGATAAAGGCATATTCTACGAGGCATTTCATGATTCAATTTGGAAGCCAACACCGCATGAAGATATTTTGGTTGTTGTAGCTTGTGGATAGTCCAGTCTCACCCTTTCTGGTTGAGTTGACTCATCAAAGTAATTGATGTGGATATATATTGCCATCAGTGTTGCATGTTGGAGGCATGGTTGTTGAAAAAAAACTATTTTATGTATAAGACAAATTTGTGTACTTCTAAGGAATTTTAACCTATGCATATGTCAGATGCAACTCTAACAATTCAAATTTTGTATACTTCATTATCCATCAATGAGCTTTTTTTATATTTGGGCAGTCAGCCCTCTAGTCAATGAGCCCAAACTGGTAGTGAGCCACCCCTTGTACTATGTAACCAGTTACATGTTGCATCATTCTTGAGAGAACACTCTCTATGTGGTTTTTCCCATATTGGGTTTTGCACGTACAAATTTGGTGTTATGTGTTTTGTGTTAATTTCTTTTATTGCATTTAAATTATGTTATGTGATTGGTTAGTTGGAAGTTTTAATAAGTTCAAGGGAACATTGATTCACCCATCCCCTCTTATTATTTCAGATATTCAACAATCAGTATCAGAGCCAAGTCCTTTGGAAGACTTTAACCACTTGAAGGACATCCAAAAAGTTGAACTTATGGATTTAAACAAAGATCTTAGAAATGCTCCTAAGGATCTTGAGGCAGTAGAAGTTGAAAATAAAGATCTGAAAGAAATGTCTAGCTGGCTAATGAATGTATTGAGAAGCTAAGAGAGCAGATCTAGAAGTTTAGAATATGGCATAAAGAAGTCAGTGAAGAGCTCAAGCAAGCAAACAACACTATTGCAAATCTAAAAGTGAAAAATGAAGAAAATGAGAAGACCAGGGAGTACTTGAACAAAATGATGAAATGCAAATCAAAATCATGTGAGAAGCTAAAGCAATAAGTAAAATCTCTAAAGGTGGATCTAGAGAAACCAAAGAGACAAGGGAGTACAATTGAATCTGGTAAATCTAAAATGGTGACAGATATTGAGAAAGTTATAGAAACCAAGAAGGAAGCAAAGAATGAATCTAGTGAATGTTCTCAATCCCAAACAAATTGCAAAGATGATTCACCTTTGCTAAAATCAGCAGCTACCAAGGAAGAAAAAGGTAAGTCTCTAGTCAAGCAATGACTAAGTAAGAAAAACACCTCCTTTAATGGTTCTTGTTATAAATGTTAGGTCCCAGAGACAACTGAGAGGGGGGGGGTGAATCAGTTGCCTAATAAATTCAAACCAAAAACTAATTAACCAGCTTAATGCTTGATACCGGTAAACCAGTTAAGTATGTTGGTAGACAGTGTTAACAGTAAATTGCTATACCGGTAAGGATTAATGCATGAAACATAAACATAAAGTCATCCACAACACATGGCAAAAAAGGAAAAACCACAGTGGGAAACCTTACCCACAATCAGATGATACTACTGCAGATAGTAAGTGTACATAAATGGGGTCTGCGCATGCAGAAAGGCCAACAGCTTAGAGCTCACTGCTCAATCACAAAATGGGAGTCACACAGACTACAGTTGGATGGTTAAATACAATAAAAATGTACTGCTCAAAATAGCATCTTCATATGTTGAATTCAGTACCGGTGTGTTGCTGATATGCTTCTACAAAAACCTAACTTCACCTTCAAATGATGTCTTCAAGTATATCCCTGCTTGATCTCGCATATACCTTCACTTAATTCTTTTTCATATTCCACACTTGATCTTACAAATAAGAACTTACATTTATACCATACCCTAAGACCAATTTTAGTAGGTCGGCTCTACAAGATATTACAATAAAAACATTATACAAACAATACAATATCTGATGCAATAACTGATTGAACATGTCATCTTAATGCATTTACAACAATAAGAAATCATCTTCATAGCGTGCCATGCTGATCTGGAAAAGATAAACCTGTCGGTGTAACCCTAGATAACCTGGACCTATTTGCCGGTAAAAGCAAATATGCAAATATGAATGTACCAATGATTATTTCTTCAAAACAAAGTGTCCACATGATGTCTTTGACATTACTAAGTGTCTTCCATATCATTCCAGGTACCGCTGAACAATATATCCTGCTGGTGAACCATATACCAATAACTATTGCACAATTTACTTGCTTTCCGGTGAATGTTGCTGGATCTCCAAAGTAGATGTATTAGTAGGTGTTGACATCAATGCAAAACCATACCAAAATACCAACAATCTCCCCCTTTGGAATTGATGGCAACACAAGATGGAAAAACCATCAAAGTGCCAAAACAGAAATGCCAAATACAAAAACCAACAATCTCTATTTCTCCCCTGGGAGTAATAATACCAATCTCTCAAATGTGTTTTTCAAAATCTCTCCCCTAAAATCTCTCCCCAAAAAATATATTGTGTTTTTCCATAGATATCTCTCCCCCTTTGACATCAAATGCCAAAGTCACAAAAAGTCAAGTTTATACAAAATACCAACCAATTCAATATAACAACTACTCCCCCTGAGAAGTAGCTTCCTCATCAAATACCAAAATAAAAGATTTGTCTTTTTAATTTTGTCGGTTGATGACAATCATCAACTATCTAAGTCTCTACTAGTGGAGGTATGACTCCAAGCTGATCTCTGAGATACTCAAAAGTCTCCTTAGGCAAAGGTTTTGTGAAAATATCTGCAAGTTGTTCTTTAGTATTCACATAAACTAGTTTTATCTCCTTTTCTTCAACTTTTTCCCTTAGAAAATTCAGTTTGATAGAAACATGTTTTGTTTTAGAATGTAATACTGGATTCTTAGATATATCAATTGCTGCAGTGTTATCACAGAATATAGTAATAGGTTCCTTGCATTTTACCTTTATGTCCTTCAACATTTGCTTAAGCCATAATACCTGTGTACATTTAGTTGTTGTTGCAACATATTCTGATTCTGTTGTTGATAAAGATGTACAACTCTATTTCTTACTCAACCAAGAAACTAATCTCTTTCCAAGAAAGAATGCTCCTCCAGTGGTGCTCTTTCTATCATCTATATCTCCTGCCCAATTTGCATCTATGTATGCACATAGATCAAAATTTTCATCTTTAGGATACCATAATCCAAGATTTGTTGTGCCTTGTAGGTACCAGAAAATCCTTTTCACTGTTGATTCATGATTTTCCCTGGGACTACTCTGAAATCTTGAAACAATGCATACTGCATTCATAATATTAGGCCTGATTTGTGTCAAATATAGTAAACCTCCTATCATAGATTTGTATCTAGTTGGATTAACAGGTGTAGATTCATCCCTTTGAGATAATTTGTCATTTGTAGTCATGGGTGTGCTTACCGGTTTAGAGTTATCCATCCCAAATTTCTTTAGTAATTCTTTCAAGTACTTGGATTGACTCAAAAATATACCTTTATTAGTCTGAGAAATTTGCAAACCTAAAAAGAATTTAATTTCTCCAATCATAGAGATTTCAAATTCTTGCTGCATTTCAAAAGAAAATTCCTTACATAATCCATCTTCTCCTCCAAAGATTATATCATCAATAAATACTTAAATAATCAAGATGTCATCATTAGTTACTTTATAGTATAAATTGCTATCTGCATTTCCTTTAGTAAAACCAATCTTCAAAAGATACTTATCCAACCTTGCATACCAAGCTCTTGGGGCTTGTTTCAATCCATACAGATCTTTTCTTAACCTGCAAACCATATCATTGTCATTTGTCAGAGAAAATTCATTAGGTTGTTCAATATATACTTCTTCTTCAATATCTCCATTCAAAAATGCACATTTAATATCCATTTGATAAACTTTGTAGTCCTTGTGAGTTGAAAAAGCCAAGAATAATCTAACTGCCTCAATTTTGGCTACTGGTGCAAAGGTTTCATTGTAATCAACTCCTTCTTTTTGAGAATATCCCTTACACACTAGTCTTGCTTTATTTCTAACAACATTACCATCTTCATTAAGTTTGTTTCAAAATACCCATTTAGTTCCAATTACATTTTTATCTTTAAGCCGGGGAACTAATGTCCAAGTATTATTTTTCTCAATTTGTCCTAATTCTTCTTCCATAGCTTTAATCCAAAATTTATCTTCACATACCTCATTGATATATGATGGTTCAATTTGAGAAATAAGACATGCCTCTTCATTTTTCAATCTTCCTCTTGTGATAACTCCTTTAAATTTGTTTCCAATTATCTGATCTTCAGAATGATTCAATCTTAGATACCGGGGTGTCTTAGTTTGATGTTGTTCTTCAATTATTGTGGAATCATCTGATGATACCAAGGTAACTGGATCTTCATTTTGTACCGATGGATTCAGTATAGGTTCATTTGTCACAATTTCTATTGCCGGTTCAGAGTCTATATACCTTGAAGTTCCTCTGAATTGTTCATCAATCTTTACATTTGTACTCTCAACAATTTTCTTCAATCTTTTATTAAAACATCTATATGCCTTTCTCTTAGATGAATAACTAAGAAATATTCCTTCATCACTTCTAGGATCAAATTTGCCAATATACTCATCTCTTCTAATATAACATTTACTTCCAAAAATTCTGAAATACTTAAGAGTAGGAGTATTACCAAACCATAGTTCATGAGGGGTCTTACCAGTTTCACCTTTGATGTGAACTTTGTTGAATGTATAGACAGCAGTGCTAACTGCCTCTCTCCAATACACATGTGGTAGATTTGCTTCAGATAACATACTTCTAGTTGCATCCAAGATAGTTATGTTTTTCCTATGAACAACTCCATTTTGTTGTGGTGTCCGAGGTGCTGATAACTGTCTTCTAATTCCATTCGCTTCACAGAATGTATTAAATTCCTTAGATGTGAATTCTCCTCCTTGATCTGATCTTAAACATTTGATTTTCTTACCAGTTTCATTTTCAACCATTGCTTTGAATATTCTGAACTTTCCAAGTGCTTCTGATTTTTCTTTGAGAAAAGTAACCCAACACATTCTAGAATAATCATCAATAATTAGCATGAAATATCTATCACCTTGTAAGCTTCTAGTTCTAGCTGGACCACATAAATTAGTGTCAATTAAGTCAAGAGCATTATTGGATTTTTCTGGAATACTTTTGAAACTAGCTCTAACTTGTTTTCCAAATTGAAATTCCTTACAAATTGTATTTTGAGGTTTCACAATTTTAGGTAGATCTCTAACTGCCTTAGAAGTGCTGATTTTTACCATGCAATCAAAGTTTACATGACATAGTCTCTTATGCCATAACCAACTTTCATCTATGTGTGCAATTAAGCATACCTTTTCACTATTATTCAAATGAAAGATATTGCCTCTAGTCTGATTACCGGTTGCAATTTCCAAACCAGTTCGATTCATGATTTTACATTTTCCATTTTTAAATTGTAACTGAAATCCTTTCTCAACTAATTGACCAACACTTAAAAGATTATGCTTTAATCCTTCAACATAGTAGACATTGTCAGTGTTATGTTTACCATCAAGAGATATTGAACCCTTACCTTTGATTGAACAAGCTTTGGCATCTCCAAATCTTACTAAACGTCCATTGAATTCTTGAAAGTTCAAGAATTTACCTTTTTCTCTAGTCATATGATTTGAGCATCCTGAGTCAATAATCCATTCATCCTTTGCTTTAACTTTAGTTGCTAGGGCTTGTTCTACTAGTTGAGCAGTAGGTGTCAGTTGATCTTCTATTATAGCAACAACAACCCATCCATTGTCTGTTGGATCCTCATCAGAATCATCAGTCACACCTTCATCAACAATGTAACAAGATTTGTCTTTGTTCTTTTTAAATCTGTATCTCTAATATTTAGGATTAGGCTTGTCTGTTCTTCTAGCTTCTTCTCTTAGTCTAGCATGTCTATCAGGGCATCTTGAAGCCATATGACCAATCTTATTGCAACTAAAACATTTAAAGGGTGCTTTACCTTCATACTTACTTCCAATCGGACCTTTTGGCATTTTCCTTGCAAATAGCGCTTCAAGTTCTTCAAGCTCTTCATTCTCCTTTCTAGTTTCTTCAAGTTCTCTTCATAAAAGGCTCTCCAGTCTGATTTGTCAAATGATGGAGCAGATGATGTTGATGCTTTAAAGGCCAAATCAGTTTTTATAGTAGCAACAGGACCAAATTCCTCAATTTCAAAGGCTGAAATTTTTCCAATCAATGTATCCCTAGTTACTGATGTATTAGGCATTGTTCTCAATTCATTTATAGCAGTAACCTTCATCTTATATGCCGGTGGCAAACCTCTTAAGATTTTTGAAACAATTTCATCCTGACTCAAAGTTCCTCCACAACATTTAATACCCAAAACAATTTCATTTACTCTTTCCATAAAAGTAGAAATCCTTTCATCTTCTTCCATTTTCAGATGTTCATACCTGACTCGGAAGCTTTCAAGTTTTGCAATCTTGACTATGGAATCTTCTACTTTAGTAGTAGACCTATCTAATAATCCCATGATTTGTTGATCTGATAATGCGCTCAAAAGTGCTTCTCTTACTTTGCAATCATTTTCTTCATCTTTAGCTAAGGTAGTTGGAGCAGTCTGACCAGCTATAGTAGCAGTATAACCATTCTTTGTAACTTCCCAGATGTCTTTACCAATGCAATTTAGATGTGTCTCCATCCAGATCTTCCATATCCCATAGTTGGTTCCATTAAGTTTAGGACTATCCTTCCTGAAATAATTAGTAGACATTGGATCTCCTCAAGTTGTTAAACTTCTGCAAAAGAGGACTAAGCTCTGATACCAATTGTTAGGTCCCAGAGACAATTGAGAGAGGGGGGGTGAATCAGTTGTCTAATAAATTCAAACCAAAAATTAATTAACCAACTTAATGCTTGACACTGGTAAACCAGTTAAGTATGTCGGTAGACAGTGTTAACAGTAAATTGCTATACCGGTAAGGATTAATGCATGAAACATAAACATAAAATCATCCACAACACATGACACCAATATTTGTACATGGAAACCCTGTAAGGGGAAAAACCATGGTGGGAAACCTTACCCACAATCAGATGATACTACTACAGATAGTAAGTGTACATAAATGGGGTCTACACATGCAGAAAGGCCAATAGCCTAGAGCTCACTGCTCAATCACAAAATGGGAGTCACACTGACTACAATTGGATGGTTAAATCCAATAAGAATGTACTGCTCAAAATAGAATCTTCATATACTGGATTCAGTACCAGTGTAATGCTGATATGCTTCTACAAAAACCTAACTTCACCTTCAAATGATGTCTTCAAGTATATCCCTGCTTGATCTTGCATATACCTTCACTTAATTCTTTTTCGCATTCCACACTTGATCTTACAAATAAGATCTTACATTTATACCATACCCTAAGACCAATTTTAGTAGGTTGGCTCTACAAGATATTACAATAAAAACATTTTACAAACAATATAATATCTGTTGCAATAACCGATTGAACATGTTGTCTTAATGCATTTACAACAATAATAAATCATCTTCATAGTGTGCCATGCTGATCTGGAAAAGATAAACCTACCAGTGTAACCCTAGATAACCTGGACCTATTTGCCGGTAAAAGCAAATATGGAAATATGAATGTACCAATGATTATTTCTTCAAAAAAAAGTGTCCACATGATGTCTTTGACATTACTAAGTGTCTTCCATATCATTCCAGGTACCGGTGAACAATATATCCTGTCGGTGAACCATATACCAGTAATTGTTGCACAGTTTACTTGCTTGCCGGTGAATGTTGTTGGATCTCCAAAGTAGGTGTATTAGTAGGTGTTGACATCAATGAAAAAACCATACCAAAATACCAACAATAAATGCAATAGAGTAGGACATAGAGCAGTAGAATGTAGAAATATTATGAATCAAACTTCTAACTCATTCTCTGGTAGATATTACACATGCAATAAATATGGTCATAAAGCTAATCAATGTAGAAATTTGGTTATGAATCAAAATAAATATAATCATTTTAGAGGAAGATGTTATACATGTAATATTTTTGGAAACAAAGCTAACCATTGTAGGTCAAGACAAAATCTAGTGAACATCAGGTGCTACAACTGTAACAAATCCAGACACATGGAAAGTGAATGTAAAATAAATGAGATTCAAAATCCAATTAAACCGTCAAAGAAGATCACTGTGGAGGATGTGAAAGTTGAGATGAAGAAGATCTGGAGAAAGAAAGAGACACTAGATGCATTGACACCTAGCTCCGGTGCAGGCACTTCATCTGGAAACTAAAGAATTTGTGGCTTTCTCTTAGGGGGGGCCATTAGAAAAACATCATATTCCTATCCCCTACCAACGAAGTATGAGGCTATAATATTGATAGACCAAAGTATGAAGAAGTCTGGTAATTAGAGTCATAACTCATCATAGGATCTAGCAAGATTACAAAACTTGAAAAAGTGGAAGATAGCTCATGCACATTTAAAGTGAAGTGTTGCATTAAGGAATATAAGGATAGCACTTTGATGGACTTCAATTCACCTCAAATTAAAGAAGTGATTAAGAGAATTAAAGGCAGTCAAGGCTATTAGATTGCTTAGGGTTTCTTTAATGCAATTGATCAGGTTTAACAATTTATTGAATCAAAGATCATGGATACTCCTACCGTAGTTGACGTGGCATGCAAGCCTTGCCCTATATTTGAGAAGACTTCATACAAGGCAATAGAGACTAATCCAGTTGGAGCCTTTTTTAGCATACCCATTGGAGTCGTCATGGCTGAGGATGTTCAGTCCTATATTCATGTCAAGCTAGAAAAGTTCAGTCATCACAAGAAGATGCTAGAATTGTGGACTAAGAAAATGATTAACAAGCATGGTCAAGTAAGGCTTGAATTTGCTAACCTAGATAAGAAAAAATTAGACACATGGAATGATTTTATCGACTTCTAATATGATGAAAAGTGGGTTAATCTAGCTATGAGCAAGTTTCATGATGAATTTATTTGGTTAGATCAAACTCACCTTATCACTAAATATGTAATGAAAGCCATTACTAGTTTGAATGATTCCAGAGACTTTCACATTCCAAAATCTATCAAGAACAAGATTATTATGGATTTAACCGGTGAGACATTTGATATGTGTTCTTTGGTGATTGACAACATCTAGAATATGACATTTAAATATTTGTCAATGATGGTTGGAAACAAGATTTATTTCAAAAATAGGGAAAACTCCATTTCAACCACAACAATACATCACAGGGGCTTCACTAGCTGGGCAATATTATATCATGTGCATTCATATTAGGGGGTTTAATATCTCAAAAAATAAGTGCAATATATTGCCTATTTGGTGAAAATAAGGGGTTTTTTAATTTGGGCTATGAAAAATGCAATATATGGTCAAAATAGGGGGATTTTTAATTTGGGTTGTGTATTGGGAGGGGGTTGAAAAAGAAGGATTTTAGGGAAATATTTTTGGAAAATAGGGGGATTATTAAGTATGCCATGAATGTACGTGCTATAACTAGGTTCACTAAGTGAAGCCCCCATGAAATACATATGGCGTATGAAATGGTGGAGCTGAACAAGGATTTTGACCTTTGTGATATCTTGCGGAAAAAGTTCCTAGAGAAATTTTCACAATGTAGGAAAAAGAAACATTCTTTCAAATTCAAAACCCTAGCCCTATGTATTCTATTTTATTTCTTACAAGAGTTATTCAGTCAAGGTAGGGTTTTCTAGTCTTCAAATATCCATGTAGCCCATTAGATTGCAGATAAGTTAAAAGGGTTCATCAATGATAAGGCAAGAGAAGAAGTGTGTGTAGCCTTCTTCACCATTTTCCAAATGAACATGCAGGGAAGAGATTGGATCCCAAAGGATATTGTTGTCAAGTACAAGAATGGCATTACATTTGTACTCAAAACTGATAAATGCTATATGGAGGCGGTTGTGCCAAGGAAAGTTTGGGTCCCTCCATTTAGATATGAAGCTACCCAAGAGATGCTTGAAGGTGCAGCTAAAGTCCTATTGCAGAGTCTGGTCGATGAGTATCAAGAATGTTTTGGGACAATAGATGAAAAGTCTTTGCATGTCCATATGGAACTCACTAATAACGATCATGAAAAGACTATGAAGAAAGTAATTCAAGAATCCATGGAAAAGGCTAAACTAGCTGAGGAAGTTATTACTGAAATTAGACATTCTGGAAGGCTTGTCAGTGCATCTAGAGCATCTAAAAATTCTCAAAAGGAGCTTCCCTTATCTAATTCCCTAAAGAATCCAACAAAAGCTAAGAGGAATACAATAGTTCTAGAGTCTAAAGAAGAGGAAGATGCAGAGAAATACGAAAATACATGTCTAAAAGTCTAAAGGAAAGAAAGTCAAGAAGCCACTTGATGCGGAGAGTTTGTGTGAATCTCTTCCTCAGGGTAAAATACCAAGAGAGGTAGGAAGTCTTTATTCTGAGGTAAATATTGAGAATCAAAATAGCATAATTAAAGCCTTTTTATTATACTGTATTAAGTTTGAAGCTACAATTGATGGTTTTAGGAATGATATTCCAAAAGAACTGTATGATGAATTTATTAGGATAAAAAACATTGCTAGGGAAGAGGAATAGTCCATTAAGGATCAAGTCTTTAAATTAGTTGGTTCCGCACTTTCCCAAGATAATAAGGCTACCCTTATTGAAGCTTGCAAAACTAGATTCAAAAACAAGAAGACTCTAGGTAGCCTCATGTTAGGAGAGGCTAAGTCCAAAGAAAAACTTAAAAGTGAAATCATGGAGTCTGTAATGATAGTTCCTAAGAATCTTGGTCTATTCCATCTTGTTGACTCAGGTACTTCTACTAGTATGCTTGAAATTGTGCCAGTTAATCTTATTAATGCCCCTATTGATAATCATAATAATGACCCAAATGATGGTACATCTACCATGGACAATGTTATGGAGATTCCTGGAACATCTAATGTTTCTCCGATTAATTTTGAGTCTAGTAAAGGAAAGGAAATTGAAAGTTTTGTTGATAAAGGTCAAGATGAATTGGTGTCTATTGAGCCTAAAAATAATGAACCTAAGCCCAAGGCTCTATCATAAGATAAGATAGATAATCTAGTAGATTCTAGTGTACATTTACCTAGATCAATGATAGTAGTCAGTACCAATTTTGGTATTGTTGAAGATACCTGGAAGAAACTAGTTTTTGCACCCCTAATTATTCAACCTACCACTTCATTTGTGCAATTTGTTGATTTTTCTAATGTTGATCTAGTTCAGAAGCTTGAAATTGTAGAGGCATTTCTTTCATCTATAAGATAGGATTTTTGGAAAAAGGATAAGATTGTTGAGGATTTGTTGGCAGCACTCGATGTTGCAATGCCAGAATGTCGGCTAGATTCGGACACCCCTAATGTGGATAAATGAAAAATGTTGATTAGTTCATTGAGAAGTCACACTAAGAAACTGAAAGAAAATTATGAGAAAGATAGAGTGGATGATCGAGATAAAATATTGCATGAGTTCAAGATTAAGTGTGAGTCAACTCATCATCATCTCACGCACCTTATTTCTCAAGGGCAATCATATTTGGAAAATGGTGACATACTCTTCTCTTATAGTCTTCAGTGGTTGAATGCTACAAAAAGCATCAAAGATGAAATGAATATATTGTTGAGGACAAGATCCAGAAAGCTTATGCAAACTACAAGTTGTCTAAGGACCTATCTAGTTCTGATAGATCCAAGATTGAAAAACTTTATGAAAAATATTTTGGACTACAACAGCAAAGGGATGACATTATTCTTCCCTTAGGTAAGTTGAGATATCTAAGAAACAAAAGTATTTCTATCATGAACAGAGCCCTATCCCGATCCACTCAATTCCAATATTTTGAACTTGGCTCCATACAAGAGGAAGAATAGTTGCATGCATCCATGCAGATTCACATCAAGTTATGTCAAAGGCCATCTCTCACTAGGATAAGCACAAGGATGCCTAGACTACGGTTGTCCAGAATCTTAAGCAGTTCTTTGGACGACAGTAGTTGTCTCCCTTAGGGGGAGTTTTTTAGTTTTTATTTATTTATGCATTGTTTCTAACTTTTGGCCCTTTGTCATTGTTGTCAAAAGGGGATTTGTGTTAAGAATATCTAATACTAGAAGTATCTTTATGTTATTTTATGAAAAATCTCAAATAGTTGTTAGATAGGTGTTATTTCAATTATTTTAAAGAAAACTTATAATGCATTATCTTTTGTTGCCATCAATGAAAAAGGGGGAGATTGTTGGCCTATTGTCATTGATGCCATGAATGTGATTTGGTCTAGCATGTATGTATGTGATTTAGTTTAGAAGTTAGCTTCTACATATGATGTTTCTTTATTATACAATGTATGTATGAACTCACTTCATGTAGCATTTAGGTTCGATATTTACTCTTACCAAAAGATGTTTTGGATCCAATCCCATCTGGATGCAATGAGAGTAGATTATTTAAGGTGTCTTTGACTCGAGTCCTATCCAGATATTATAAAGGTGTATTCTACAAGGAATTTCATGATTCAAGTTGGAAGCTGACACCCTATGTGGATAGCCCGGTCTCACCCTTTTCGGTTGTGCTAACTCATTAGAGTAATTGATGTGGATATATATTTCTATCAGTCTTGCATGTTAGAGGCATAGTTGTTGAAAAAAAACTATTATGTGTATAGTGTGTATATGTAAAAAAGTATGTAGATCTAAATATTGTTATGTAGATTAAGTAGATTGAATGTTTCAGACAGTTTTGTGCACCTCAAAGGAAGTGTAACCTATGTGTATGTCAGATGCAACTCTAATAGTTCAAATTTTGTAAACTCCATTATCAGGTAGTGAGACATTTTGTATTTGAGTAGTGAACCCAAACTGGTAGTGATCCACCCCTTGTACTATGTAACTAGTTACATATTGCATCATTCCTAAGAGAACACTCTCTCCATAGTTTTTACCATATTGGGATTTCCACGTACAAATCCGGTGTTATGAGTTTTATGTTAATTTATTTTACTGCATTTAAATTATGGCATGTGATTGGTTAGTTAGAAGTTTTAATAAGTTCAATTGAATAATGATTCACCCCTCTCTTCTTGGTATTCGAGATATTCAACAGATTTCAAATCCATCTGATAGACATTGAAATCCTTAAAAGATGCAAAAGCAAGAAACATCTCAATTGCCTCCATCTAAGAAACTGGGGCATAGGTATCCTCAAAGTCAATGCCTTCAACCTAAATCTAACCTTTACAAACTAACCTCACTTTATTTCTCACAACCTTTCCATCTTCATCCAGCTTGTTCTAGAATACCCATTTTGTTCCGATCACACTTTTATCTGTCAATGTATTAACTAATTCTCATATTTGATTCTTCTCAATTTGTTCTAGCTCTTGTTTGATTGCTTTTATCTAATTCTAATCATTACATGCTTCTTCTATTGTTTTCGGTTCCATCTTTGAAATTAAACATAACAAAACTTGTTCTTAAGTTACTTTGCTTCTTATGATGATTCTTTTATTCTTATCTCCAATAATCTGATCTACTGAATGATTCTTCTGAACATATCTTGGGCTATTAGATGTAGATGTCAGATCTTACTGAGCTTCCTTTTCTCCTTCTCCTTCTCTGATTTTCTCTTCCCTTTTTTTTTCTTCTGATTCATTAGACTCATATCCTACCAATTTTTTAGACTCTTTAGAAGTATCTTCATCAACCTTCACATTTTCACTTTCAACAATCTTGTTTATCCTTTTAGTGAAACACATGTATTCCTTTCTCCTTGTAGAATATCCTAGGAATACGCCTTCATCTACTCTTCTATCAAACATTCCAATATTATCTTCTTCTCTCTAGATATAGCACTTGCTTCCAAATACCTTGAAATATTTCACTATTGGAGTTCTTCCATGCCATAGCTCATAATATGTCTTTCCATGTCTTTTCTAGTATGAAATTTTGTGAAGAGTGTAGACTATAGTATGAACTGCTTCTCTCCAATAGATTTCTATGAGTTTTTCTCCTTTGATCATTATTTTGGTTGCCTCTTAAATTGTTCGGTTCATCCTTTCCACTACACCATTGTGTTGAGGGGTCTTAGGGGCAAACAATTGTCTTCTAATACCATGTTTCTCACAAAATTTGTTAAACTCATCAAAAATAAATTCTCCTCCTCTATAAAACCTCAAACATGTAATCTTTCTGTCAACTTCATTTTCCACTTTAGCCTTGAATATTTCAAATTTCTCTAATGCTTCTGAATTCTCTCTCAAAAAATCAACCCATGATATTCTATAATAATCACCAATCAACAACATGAAATACTTCTCACCTTCTATATTCATTGTTCTAGTAGGACAACATTGATTTGTGTGCACTAAATCCAACAATTTGGTTGATGAATGCTCCTTTCCTCTATAATTTCCTTTCATCTACTTTCTAACTTGACATTCTCTACAAATTTTGTTACCTAGTTTGGTCAGCTTAGGCAAATCTCTCACTGTACTTGTTGAGCTAAGCTTCACCAAGTTGTCAAAATTGATATGACATATCCTTTGGTGCCAGATCTAGGTATCATTGATTTGAGATAACAAATAATACTTTGTATCTCCTTCTAGTAGATAAATGTTTCCACAAGTCCTTTTCCCTACTACAATAACAATTTCGGATCCCTTCTAGGTCTCACAACCATCATCCCGAAAAACAACATTGTAACCATTTTCGCACATCTGTCCAACACTCAAAATATTATGATGTATACCCTTCACATAGTAAACAATGTCAATATTATATTTTCCATCAAAATAAATAGAACCAATTCCCATAATTTATGTTGATTGGTCATCTTCAAACCTAACAAAACCTCCATCATAATTTTCAAGTTTTAAAAATTTACTTTTATCACCAGTCATATGATTTCAACATCCACTATCAATCAACCATTCATTTCTATCTCTTCTAAAATGTAAAATAGTAGCAACAGATTTAGGAATATCACTTTTAGGTACATCTCTTTCTACCAAAAACAAACAAACACCATCCTCATAATTGGATTCATCATCTGAAATACCAACATCATCTTTGACATAATAGGCTCTCTTATTAAACTTCCCTTTACCATCTCTAGACTTTTGTCTTGAACCTTTTTATGGACATCTAGCAGCAATATAACCAATATTTCCACATCTAAAGCATCAAGGGGTAACATACCTTTGTATTTGTGAGTGTCTTTCTTTAGTTTCCTTACAAAATTTCCTTCCATCTCATCTAAACTTTCATCTTTTGAATCTTCCTCACAAGATTTAAAGGTAGATTCAGTTTAGCTTTATCTTTTCAAAAATTCCTTATCTCAAATGCTAATAGAGTACCATACAACTGCTCTCTAGTAAACTTCTTTGGGTCATAGGTTTCTTCAATAGCAAAGATCTTGTCAATGTAGCTTTCCAATAGGGACATTAGAATTTTCTCAATTATTTCTTCATTTGTTAAGGTGCTGCCAAGTTCTCTGATTTCATTTGCTGCACTATCAACCTTCTGAAAGTAGCTTGTAATGTCTTCTCCTTCCATTTTCAAATTATCATAGTTGTGCTTAGTTGTAAGCTTCTTTGATAACTATGCCATTTCCTTCATATATATATCTCTCAAATTTTCCCATACCTCACAAGCAACATTCAATGAAATAACCTTTATCAATTCAGTCTTTGATAAAGCACTAAAGATAGCATACCTTTCCTTTTCATTCTCTTCATAAGCTTGAATTTCATCTATAGTGGTAAGACCATTTGTCGATTGAACATACTTAGTTTCCACTACTTTCTAAGTGTTGTATCCCAAAGAGATTGAGTAGCCTGTTATCTTCACTTTCTAAAAACTATAGTCAGATCCTTCAAAGATAGGAATAGTTAGTTTTTGTGTCATTGGATCAAGATCCACCTCAAGTGGTTAAGCTCTTCTCCAAGGAACTATATCTATGATACCAATTATTGAATATTCAGGAAACTAAGAGGGGGGAGGGGTGAATCCAATTGACAACTTAAATAATTTCTTCAATTCTTTCACACATCCAGAATAACCAACAGACTTAACTAAAGAATATATATCATGAAGAATACATACACATAATAGATCACATAATGAACACCAGATATTATGTGGAAAACCCAAGAAGGAAAAAACCATGGAGAATGTTAGTTCTTAATATAAAACACCAGTTAAGGTGACATTAGTTAAGGTGATTTTTACAAAGGTTGGCTCACTGCAGGAGGGCTCACTACCCAAAAAAAGGCTCACTACTGAAGAAAGAAAGAAAGGTAATCCACCATTGTAACACACACTACAAAATTGGAACTACTTTGGTGCCTCAACATCAACATACTTCGCACAAAATAAATAATCAAATCCTTCCTTCTCAATCTTGCATATCTTCAATAACAATGTCGCACTTTTTCCATACTAACACAATCAGATCATCCTCATATATATACTTTCTTCTGGGAAGCATAATCTTCTAAGTCCACCAAGAAAAAGATCTAAAATAGGTCAAAACTAAATATTTTAGTGGTGGGAAGGAATGAAAATTAGACCATACCATAACACACATCATCGGTCAAATCAACACGTTACATCCATTACAAATTTTGGACCCAAATCATGACTCACATGCTACACCAATGCCACTACAAATCCTCGAATTTAGAACTTAATCTAGACCTAAAATCCATTGCCCAATACAACAAAAATAAGAATGGAACCAAGATATACATGAATGCAATTGATCAACACCATATCCGATAAACAAAAATATTTGGATCACCATCAAATCAAATAATCCATACTGAAACACATATTCTAGAGCACCAATGATTTTGGGGACACATATTCTAAATCGCCAACACCAAGAACACATGTTGACACAAATGAAAACCATTATGTTGACATCAATGACAACCATTCATACTCATCAACAACACATTTGCAACAGGAACTCCTTATGTATGCACAATATCTTCATCATGCAATACGACATCACCTAACACTCAATACTAAACCAAATATACCACTAAACATCTGCTACAACTTTATATAACTTACTGTAATATCAATGATAGCACAACCTCAACTAAGATACCAAATAAACTCAATCAACAATACCAGAACATAAAAACTTGCATCAATATAAGACCATATCTAGACTAGGCTCCATCCAGAACAACAAGTTCAATATCAATGACAACATAACTCATATTTACAACATGGTTGATATGGTTAATATTATTTTGGAGGAACTCCACTTGGATGTCAATTGTTGAACATACTATAGGACTAAGAGGGGGTGAAATGGTATGGACCCTTAAATCACTTCACTTAAATGTCAAATACAATTCTTATCTTTAACTTTATCATCAAAAATTAAACATGAAACCACAAAACACATTGCACAAGATAACACTAGATTTACTACTAAGGTGCACTATCCCATGGTAAGATTCAAAAGGACTTGCAAGATGAAGCTCATTACTCAAAGCCAAGATATAGAAGACTTGCAAGATAAAGCTTACTGCTCGAAGGAAAGATACAAAGGACTTGCAATCTAAATATCACTAGTCTAAGGCAAGATACATAATCATAAAATCTTTGAATCAACAAAAAAACTCTTTCTCCAACTGTGAAGTTATCCTTGAACCTTTATTACAAGCAACAAATTCCAACAACGGTCACCACCACATTCACTGTCTTCACATAACAACACCCTGCAAATCATATGACCATGAAAGTACCTGCACATAAACACTTGGTTTTCTTTTCCACTTTGAAGACACATCATCACACTAATTTGATCTATATATACTCTTCTTCATTACAAACATCAATTACATCAACTAGAACAAGGGACAAGCATAGGTTCCATCAAGTTGGCCATCGAGCACAATTTTGGTGAATGTGGTCCAATCCTAGAGATAGAGAGGACCTAAATACATCATATTACACTTCTTTAAGCAACTCCAAACAATATACATGTTGTTGCACATTATCCAAGGTTGGCAACAAGGTAACGTGTAGATAAGAAATGTAGCACACATCCAATCGGCACAAAATTCATCATCCAAATTACATAACTCAAGGTGGATCTCCACATACCATAGGTATAATCCAAACACATCTCAACACACTCTCCAATGTTGACACATATCATTTAGACTTGAGTGATGAGGGTGAAATATGCCTTTATTTTATCCTTTATTTTACCCATAAACATTGCCACTTTGTAGTATTTTGTATTGCTCTTGTCACCATTTGTTAATGAGCTAAGGATAGTTTATAAAATATAAAGGAATAATAAACATCGATGAATATATCAAAATATTTGATCGTTTATTAACTATTCTTGTGATTTTGGTAGCAAGGGATACTTAGTGGATGGCATGTGGAAGGGTCTGCATTGGTGGCATGGAGAGAAGAGTGTTTTGAAGTCCTTTTTGTCATTTTGTCTAAATTTCGTATCGAATTGTTAAAATAGTAATGAGGTGTATTATGTCATTTTGAATAAAGGCAAAACTGTAACTGAGACTATGGATATTTTTTATTATCTTTTAAGGTCATTGGTCGCGGGCCAAAAAAACCATAGACTTTATACACTTTTATCTAAGTGATGGTAATAGTTTAACTGATCTATGATGTCTATAAATATGTAATTCAAAGACTCAATTTTATATATAGATGAATACTGATATACTGGAATAGACTTCTGTGTTTTTTGGATATTGCGCTTTTGTTTGTATGAACATTGTGGAGTAGTTCGTGGTTGTAAGCTTCATCACCAATAATCAGAGAAGGCAGGGCCCACTTCATCGATTATCTAGTGATTACTATCGTAGAGTTATATTATGTGGTAATGAAAGTTTTGGTTATGTATTCATTTTGTTGTGATTAATTTGGCTAGTAATTTACTATCAATTACATATAAGTTTCATTTCTGTGTGTTGTATTGATCGGAGTGATTATTAAACAAGTGTGAGTAAAGTTATGTGTGTTTCATTTCAGTTTTGTCTTTTAATTAAATTATGTTATTTGAATAAATAGATAATGTTAATTACTATCCATTGTTAATTGGTTTACACTATAGACTATTTTGACTCAGGCTCATGTCACAGATCTAATAAGAGGTGTGGAAGACAAAATTCAAAGTAAACATGGAGTAGGTAGCACTGCACACATCCCCACTTAGCTTCCTATCTTCATCCCTTAGGCAAACAGCCACAATACCGTTCATAAGTCTATGACCATTGGATTGACACACTTAGGTACAAAGTGAGGAAACTAAACTAAGAGCAATTTAAGTCAAACATAAGAGCAATTCTGGACCACAGTTTTACCCAACATTTTTGGCGTTGTTTCTAAGAGGTTTGACCCCTTATGAACTTGTCTATGGTAAAAAAATTGTCCTCCCTATCAAATTTGAGATGAAGACTCTTCGCACTACACTTCAGTTAGGTATGAGTCTTTCTGATGCACAGAGAGAGTGTATTGCCCAATTGCATTCTATGTCAAGAGGCTTTTTTTCATGCGGAGACAATTCAAAAAGAACATGCTCTTTGGCATGACCATTTCATTCTATAGAGGTCATTTCAACTAGGTGGTTGGGCACTCTTGTATGACTCATTTTCAATATTTTAAAGGAAATTTTTACATGCGATGGCTTGGGCCTTACCAGATTGAGAGGATATATGATAATGGTGTTGTACGACTTTGTAGTGTGAAATCTAAAAGAAGAGTTCTACTCGTCAATGGACATTGCCTAAAACTCTACAAACAACCTCTTTCAGAAGAAACTTTATTTTATGATGTAGTGAAAGAACTTATTGTTGTTCCTTTTGGCCTCCTCAAAAAATAATATTGTTTAAAAAAAATGCAATAAAAGATCCAACAATGAAAACCGCGTTTTCAGTATTGTTGGCCAATTGCCATTTGAAAACTAGATTTATGATAGGTGGCAGTTGTGTAATGAACCTGGATGTGAAATCCAGGTTCCTGATGCTTCTAGGCAACATTGGGTTGAAAACCAAGAATTTGGCGGCCCTATGTCATTCTCAAAAAAAAATAAAAATGGAGTGATATCCGCACATGCCTCTACCCTGTCCTCCTATCATTTTCCTATCGGGAGCTATTGTTTGGGCTATGTTGCAGATGTTTTTTGTTCGTAAGGATAGCCCTAATTTTTCTCTTCATTCTTTGTGATTTTTCCATGCCCTTGTCCCCTATAAGGTTCATTTTTCCTCATCGTGGGTTATTCTTTAAAATAACTTGCCTCCTATCTTCTTTGGGCCAAAATCTTTTTCACTTCTAGCTTAATGGTTTCCTGGGTGATCCTTCTCTTCCCGATGATCTTTCTGGTCAGAACTTACTTTCTTGGTGATTTTCTAGCCACAGTTCCCTTTGTCGCTCACCGTGTCATCATTTCCTCTGGTCTACTCACACGCTCCTACTGCCTATTTGTGTAGATTCCATGATCTTCTTCGTGTGGCTGCTAGCTCATTTTTCTTTCTCACCACCTTCCAATGTGTTTTTCCATTTTGTTATTCCTTGGTGGACCTAGCATTTTCCATACTACTCCATCTTAGTTTCTAATCCAACGTCAACACCAGTTTCTCACAGCTAGTTCCTACATGTTGTTGTGGTCACACCCACGTTCCTGCTTCATAACATCAACAATTTTCGGTGTTGGTATTTCTCAATTTTTATTCTTTTCCTACTTATTTTGTTTAATATTATTTTTTCTCATTTATGGCTGGTAACGTAACACGGGGACGGGTCACATGCCCAGCTGGGGGGGGGGGATGTTCCTATTCGATGATGACATAGGTTACTAGTTCCATTTCGTATCCACCTCGTATCATTTTAAACCTTGAGTAGGCATTATTACCCAGACACGGATCATGCCTATTGAATTGCCATAATAATTATCGATACTTGTCCTTTATGTTAGGCTTTCCTTTACCCGTAAGTTATTTTCTTTTACTGTATAAACTACTTTTCCCATTGTAATGCTTCTAACTATCTATTTTGGTTACTGGTTTCTGCAAACAGGTTTTGTCTACATCCTATAGTTGTTTGAATAAACTCATTGTAACATCATGGTGGGAGAACATCGTCACCATTTTGAGGCTTTAACTATGGATGAATTGAGAGTGCCAAAACCTGCATAAGCCTATAAGATTTTAAAATAAGCAGGGTGGGATGTGTATTTCAAGAATTTATGAGGGTATGATGAGAAAATTGTGCGTGAATGTGCAATGACTTGTAGTAGGAAGGAAGCCACAGTTCTTGTTTTAACCATTCCTTTTCAAGTAGAAGTCGTGGTAGATGTTTTTGGGTTTCCACTCTCAAGGGAAAAATATTTTCTAGACCATTCCAAGCACATGACGAACCTCAAACCCTTGCACAAGAAGTTTCTAGAAAGAGGGGAGTCTATGGAAATAGTTACTGGGCAAGGTACAAAGCTCGACTCACTTCCCCCGCCCAGGAATATTATGAAAAAAATTATCATCTAGTACATAACTTGTGAAGGTAGGTAAGTATACATTTATGCTAAACAATTTTGGCTTATGCTTCATCTGAGATGGGGTATGCTTGTGAATATGCCTTTCTTTCTGTATTCCTCTCTAAATCAAATGCAAAAAGCAGTACAAAAAGGGCATGAAAACTCATTAGCTCACTATGGCCTTATCAAATTGATAGTTGTAAGGGAATTAAATGGATTTCTCCTTCACGGGATTGGGATTCACTTCTTGGTGATGATTCCCACAAATATTTTTGCTGAAGAAAATTCCCCTATCATCAAGAACCCACCAAGTACTTATGAAAATGAGGATTTTGTAGGTACAGAGTCAAATAGGGAAAGTGACAATGAAAGACTTTTAGTTGAGCCTAGTGAAGATTCAGAGACAAAAGACCCCCCTGATGATTCTATTAAGAATTAGGCTTCAAAAAAGGAAAGCAAGAAAACCCCAGTCTCATGTAACAAGCCATATAAAAAAACTTGTGTTACCCCTATGAGAGATAAAATTGTCAAGACTAGCACACCAAGCTGTGAAACTAGAGGTAAATGGAAAATGCATAGCAGAACATCTTCAGTTGAAGACTCTCCTAGTTTTTCTAAAAAACAAACCTCAATTGCTTCCAAGGATCAAGATAAATTATCACCTAAAAACCAATCACCCACTGCTACAACATGACAATTAGAAAATTTACCAAATGTCACTAGTGATGTTCTGAATTTTGAATAATTAAAAGAAGTGGCAGACTGTCAAATCCTAGTTAATGTATATCACAAAACCAAAAGGTCAACAAATACTTCTAGGGAGCTATGAAGAAGTAATAGAAGAAAGACTAAAGAAGCAATTGTGACTATAGATGAAACTAAAAATAGAAATGAACAAGGGACCCAACTCCCTCAGCTCGGTTTTCCATCTCTTGGGGAAATATTGGTAGCTATAGAGGAAGGACAAATAATGAAAACCTTGAATGAACCTATATAGGCTATGCAAGAATAATTTGAGTCCCATAGGGAAGATGTACAAGATTACCCTAACATTTCATATTTCCAAGCTAGTCTGATGAATATAGAGACTGTCAATATAGCACACTCTACGGAACATAGGACCACTAAAGTGTCACTTGGAATGGTAGGACATGAGTTGAATATAAAAGTTGGCAGTGAATTGGAATGTGTGGAACCACCTTCCACCGAAAGCCCAACAAAGGAAGAAGACAATCATGTTTTGATGAGTGGGAAAGTTTGTGATTTACAAAACTTGGTGACTAAATTGACAGAAGAAAATCCTCTGCCCACAAAAGAAGAGATCCGATAAAATTTCATATTTCCAAGCTAGTCTGATAAATATAGACACTATCAATATATCACACTCTACAGAACATAGGACCACTAAAGTGTCACTTGGAATGGCAGGACGTGAGTTGAATATAATAGTTGATAGTGAATTGGAATATGTGGAACCACCTTCCACCGAAAGCCCAGTAAAGGAAGAAGACAATCCTATGTTGATGAGTGGGGAAATTTTTGATTTACAAAACTTGGTGACTAAATTGATAGAAGAAAATCCTCTGCCCATAAAAGAAGAGATACAATATTTGCACAACTTAGTATCCAAGTTAAAAGAAGAAAATCAAGCCCTACTGGATTCATTGGCTAAAGTGACAGAGCAAAATAAGGCTCTTCAACAATAGGTCCATGATGCATGTTCTCTTGATTCTTCATAGGAAGAGGAGATCCAATAACTCAAGGCAGTACTTGAACAAGAAAAGAGCTCTAGTGCATATCTCATAACCATTCATGAGCATAAGAAGCAGTTGCAAGCAGTATACCAGTCATGGATCAAAGAAGTCACTGATACAATGCAGAAACTAGCCCCTTCCTCCCCTTGTTTGTACTTTACCTAATTTTGCATGAGGACATACAAAAGCCTAAGTTGGGGGGGAAATTATGGGGGTGAAATATGTCTTTATTTTATCCTTTATTTTGCTAGCAAACACTGCCATGTTGTAGTATTTTTTGCTTCTCTCATCATCATTTATTAATGAGCTAAGGATATTTTATAAAATATAAAGGAACGATAAAAATCAATGAATATATCAAAATCTTTGATCATTTATTAACTATTCTTGTGATTTTGGTAGCATGGGATACTTAGTAGATGGCATGTGGAAGGGTCTGCATCGGTGGTGTGGAGATAAGAGCATTTTGAAGCCCTTTTTGTCATTTTGTCTAAATTTAGTACCAAATTGGTAAACTAGTAATGAGTTGTATTATGTCGTTTTGAATAAAGGTAAAATTGTAACTGAAACTATGACTATTTTTTATTAGCTTTTAAGGTTGTTGGTCGCAGGCCAAAACAACCACAGACTTTATACACTTTTATCTAAGTGATTGTTATAGTTTAATCGATCTATAATGTCTATAAATATGTAAGTCAAAGACTCAATTTTATATATAGATGAATAATGATGTACTGGAATAGACTTTTGTGATTTCTGGATATTGCGCTTTTGTTTTGTATGAACATTGTGGAGTAGTTCGTGGTTGTAAGATTCATCACCAATAATATGAGAAGGTAAGGCCCACTTCATTGATTATTTGGTGATTACTACAATAGAATTATATTGTGTGGTAATGAACATTTTGGTTATGTATTCATTTTGTTGTGATTAATCTGGTTAGTAGTTTATTGTCAATTACATATAAGTTTCATTTCTATGTGTTGTCAATTATACATAAGTTCAAATTCCATGTGTTGTATTGATCAGAGTGATTATTAAACAAGTGTGAGTAAAGTTAAGTGTGTTTCATTTCAGTTTTGTCTTTTAATTATACTTTGTTCTCTGAATAGATAGATAATGTTAATTCTTGTCCATTGTTAATTAGTTTACACTACAAATTGTTTTGACTCAGGCTCCTGTCACAGATCTGACAGGAGGTGTGGAAGCCTAAATTCAAAGTAAACATATATTAGGTATCATTGCACATATGTCCACTTAGCTTGCTATCTTCATCCCTTAGGAAAATAGCCATAATACCTTTCATAAGTCTACGACCACTGGATTGACACACTTAGGTACAAACTGAGGAAACTGAAATGAGAGAAATTTAGGTCAAACATAAGAGCAATTCCAAACCACAATTTTACCTAGGATTGTGCATAAGATAGAAAACAAACCTTTTTCATCCAAATAACTATAGTTACCCAGAAACACAACATTAGACACAAAGTAGCACCAAACTGGACATTGAACACCATGAGAAGCACATAAGGACATTCACAAAATATCCAACAACACATCCAAACCCCTATTCCTCATTATCACATTGATACATGCTAGTGCAATACAAACAAATATAGAATACCTCATCATTGGATTGCTAGCAAACATAGTCCTGAACTAAATATCAATAAACCTTATTGAAACCCACATCAACACTTGATACTAGAAATAAGACAACACACCAGCATTAGAAACATTTCCTCCAAGTTGAATCACTTGAAACATCAATGCAGAAGAATGCAGAGCATTTCTTGAACCAATCAAACTACTCTAACAAATAGCCACACTATTAGCTAACAACCATCACAAACTATTGTTGGTATTTGATTGAATATTGCATTGATGAACTCTTGTGTTGTCATTGATATCAATTGTAATTGGTAATGATATTTTCATGATGTTTTTTTGCAACTAGTAGGTGTACAAGTGAAGGAAACCAGTATTACTTTAGAAGCATTGAGATCAACCGGTAACCCTACCTGTTGATGTGCCAAACCCTAACCAATGGAGCTTGGTGAATCAGTTGTATTGATTTATGATCAAATGATGAATGGTAATGACTATGCCATGTATGCATGTTGTATGTGATGAGTTTCAAGTGGTTTTTGGCATGTAGAGATAATGGTTTTATCTTGGGAATGAGCACATTGCATGAAGTTGAAACCGCGTGATGAGTTATAGGAATCGATGTAGCGGTGATCAAGGAGCGGTCAAGATTGTCTTGAATAGTGTGCAATGATTTCTATGTAATCTAATGGTCATACTTGAACTAATTTCTTTGTAATCTCTATGAGATCTTAGGTTTGTGATGTGTTACTGACCTATTGTTTTTCTTATAAGGTCGATGAGTTGTTTTGTTGAAGTGTTGGCAATTTTGGTTAAGTGTTAGTGTGATTGATTGCCAAACCAGAAGGAGTATCTACACTATGTGTGAAGGCAGATAGGAGCATGAAAATGAGCTAATCAAGCAGAGCAGTGCTATTTATCAGATTAGAAAACCCCCCTTGTTCTCTAACAATTACAACAATTAAATCCCTTAACCGGGTAAGCTTTAACAAGATTATTGCTTTCTAAATCCTCTAACCTAGTGATCCATTAACTTGGATTTTAAATCCTCTATCGAGGTTACTCCTAATAGGGTATTTCTTCTAACAGGGCATTATAGTTAATCCCTTAACTGAGTGGTCCCTAATAGGATTTGTTCTTAACAGGACATTTTTGTAAAGCTTTAACAAGCATGGCTCCTAATAAGGTAAACTTCAGAAGAGTTCAGAATACTTGTGGGTATTCATCCCCACCACGGTTTTTCCCATTTGGGTTTCCACATCAAAAATCATTATGTCAAGTGGTGAATGGTTTTTGTGGTTATGTTTGATATGGTTAATTTTCTTAATAGTTAAATCCAATTATTTATGTTAAGATGATCGACAATAATCTTAAATGTGTTGTTACTATTTTTAGTAAAGTATTTTGATGTTTGGGTTAAAAATTTTGGGAGTTTCAGAGCTTTTATACTATTATTTTGATATGCCAATCAAACTGGTAAACTGTTAGTGCTATTGCATTTTGTAGTTCGGTGTTTGAACCAATTTGTTCAGTGATTGACTTGAGAGATTGTTTTTGAGTTTGGTGAAAATTTAGTCAGTTTTCTATCTACTGATTCACCCCCACCCCTCTCAGTAGTTGTCTGGATCCTTATTGATTCATCATATCATCAATTGGTATCAGAGCATTTCAGGTCCTCTAGTGTCTTAGCCTAACAGCTTGAGGTAAAGATATAGAAGAACATGATGAAGAAAGAAAGTCCAAAGTTTAATAGGGAAAACTATAGAATATGGAGTGATAAGATGAAAATATATATCAAGAGTCTAGGAAGTCAATACTGGGGACATGTTGTTACATAATATACTACACCTAGTGGGACTATGTCTGATGATCAAAAGAAAGAGCAACAAGAAAATAATCAAGCATTGGAGGCCATTATCAGTTCTTTGTCTGATTCAGAGTATGTTGATGTACATGGTCTAGAGACTACTTATGATCTGTGGAAGAAAAATGAGGAGATCTATAGCGGTGATGAGCATGTGAAGATTGCCAAAGAAGAGAGTCTGAGAGGTAAATTTGATGACATGCAGATGGTTGAAGGTGAGAATATTCAATAGTATGGTCAAAGGATCAAGGAGATAGTTTGTGAGATCAAGAGTGTTGGTGGTAAAGTGGAGGATGCCACAGTGGTTAGTAAGGTGTTGAGAACCCTTCTACCGGTCTACGCTATCCTAGTTGCAGCCATTCAGGAGCTAAAGTATATTGATCAAACAAAGGTAACTCTTGACTCCATCATTGGTAAACTTACTGCATTTGAATTAAGTGGTTATGATGGTAGTGCTCACTTCAGTTTCTAATCCACCTATGAGGAAAAGTAGAGATGTTAGTCACAATTATGAGTCTAGATCTAGTGGAGAAGTTGATGATGAAGACAGTTTGATTGATCTTGAAGCATTGTTGGCTAAGTGGTTACCCAGAGGTACTGGTAAGTACAGAGGTAAATTACCTTTGAAGTGTTTTGCATGTAACAAGATTGGACATATTGCAACTAATTGTCCTAATGGTGACAATGAGCATAAACGTGAGAAGTACAAGAAGTACAAAAAAAAAGGCAAAAGAGATTGCCTCATTGTAGTTGATGGGGGTATCACATATGAGGAATCTGAGGGAGATGCTAATGAAGACATTATATTTGTTTCCATTAAAGGGAAGACATCTTAATCAGAAGGCATTAGTTAATCGCATGGATAGTTCTAATGATTGGATCATATATAGTGGTTGTTCACACCACATGACTAGTGACCAAAGTAAATTTCTTACTTTGAAGAAATTTGATGGAGGACTTGTGAGATTTGGAAATGACTCACCCTGCATGGTAAAAGGAAAGGGAACCATTT
Source organism: Cryptomeria japonica (assembly GCF_030272615.1). Taxonomy (NCBI): domain Eukaryota; kingdom Viridiplantae; phylum Streptophyta; class Pinopsida; order Cupressales; family Cupressaceae; genus Cryptomeria; species Cryptomeria japonica. Next base: position 287,808,647 of record NC_081413.1, read on the forward strand.
CTCTTAATGGAAAGAGAAGTGCAAATGATGCTTATTGGGTTGAAGGATTAAAGAACAATCTGTTGAGTGTAGCTCAACTAAATGATAGAGGTTATCCATTAGAATTTAAGAATGGAATGTGCAAAATCTATGGGAGCAAAGGTGAACTGATTGTAACCAGCAAGAAAACAAAAGGTAACCTGTTTCACCTGAATCCTAAAGTCAACAAATGTTTAATTGCTAAATTAGATGATAGTTGGCTTTGGCATCGAAGATTTTGTCATATAAATTTTGATAACATTGTCAAAGTCAATAAGTCCAAGTCAGCAAGAGGTTTATCTCAGTTCAACAAACCGATGAATTCTCTATGTAAGGAATGTCAGTTAGGGAAGATGACATCCTCAACTTTTAAGAGAAAATATTTCTCAGTAGAACATTTGTTAGATTTGGTTCATACAGACCTCTATGGACCAATAAGGACTAAAAGTATTCAAGGAGATAGATATTTTATCATCTTCACTAATGATTGCTCAAGAATGATGTGGGTCACATTCTTGAAGGACAAAATAGAAGCCTTTAGTAAGTTTAAGGCATTCAGGGCCTTAGCTGAAAAGGAAAGTGGTAAGAAGATAAAGTGTCTAAGAACTGATCAAGGAGGTGAATTTAATTTAGAGGAATTCACTAGATTTTGTGAAGATAATAGAATTAAGAGGCAACTTTCTACACCTAAGACACCATAACAAAATGGTATTGTAGAGAGGAACAATTGGTCAGTTGTTGAAGCTTCTAGAATGATGCTAATACAAGGAGGTGTAGCAAAAAATTTCTGGAGAGAAGTTGTCAACACATTTGTCTACACTATGAACTGGATATTGGTAAAGAGAGGTAAGGATAAAACTCCTTATGAATATAGGTATGGTAGATCACCTAATGTCAGTTATTTTAATATTTTTGGTAGTAAATGTTTTATCAAGAGAGGTGACTATGTTGGTAAGTTTGATGCTAAGAGTGATGAAGGCATCGTTCTTGGTTACTCCACCAAGAATAAAGCCTAAAAATGTTACAACAACCTGACAATGAAAAAGCATTGAAAGTGTTGATGTCTGAGTGGATGAGTGTCCTAAAGTTTCAGGAGAAACCAGTGAGGAGAAGAAGGAAGATGAACCTTACATTATGATTTTTGGAACTAGAATCGATGAAGCCAGAAGTTGGTGAAGTGAATGTTGTAGTACCAGTGCACCTGGAACATGAAGATTTTGTGGTAGAAGATGATGATAGTGAGGAAGAAGAACCTAAAGATAATGATCATGTCATTCCAAGGTATGTGAGACTCAATCATAATCTTGACCAGATTATTGGAGATAAAGATGTTGGAGTATTAACCAAAAGAAGAATTAGAGAGAATTCTTGCATGATCTCCACTATTGATCTTAGAACTTCTAAGTAGGCCTTTGGAGATGATCACTGGATCAAAGCTATGGAAGAGGAGCTTGACCAGATTGAGAACAACCATAAATGGACCCTAGTACCCAGATCGGTGAATAAAAATGTGATAGGCATTAAATGGGTATTCAGGAATAAACTGAATGAAGATGAAGTAGAAGTCAAAAATAAAGCTAGATTGGTATGCAAAGGTTATGCATGAGAAGAAGGAGAAGACTATGGTGAGACATTTGCACCAGTTTCTAGATTGGAAGGTGTTAGGAAACTACTTGAATTTTGAGCATATAGGGGATTCAAAGTATATCAAATGGATGTGAAGCCAGCATTTCTAAATGGAATACTGGAAGAAGAAGTATACATTGAACGTCCAGATGGTTATTCTTTGACTAATGCAAAGGATATTGTGTGTAAACTACACAAGGAATTATATGGTTTGAAGAAAGCACCGAGAGCATGGTATGAAAGACTATATTCACACCTGATGAAGATAGGTTTCTAGAGAACTAGTGAAGACAGCAATATATATCTAAAGACTGAAGGAGATAAGATACTGGTTAGTGAAGTGTTTGTGGATGATATCATTTTTGGAGGAAATGATGACATGAGTGATGACTTTGCAAATGAGATGAAAAGTGAATTTGAGATGTCTTTGGTAGGAGAGATAAAATTATTCATAGGTTTGCAAATTCAGCAGATGAAGAGTCGTATCTTTATCACACAGTCCAAATATGTGAAAGAGGTATTGAAGACATTTGGAATGAGTGACTATAAACTAGTTGAGACACCAATGGTTACACATTATAAACTGTCTAAGGAGGATGATGTTGCATATGTTGATGAAAAGGAGTACAGATCAATGATAGGGAAACTGCATTATGTTGTTCACAACAGACTGGATATTCCTCATGTAGTTGGATTAGTTGCTAGATTTTAGAAGAACCTAAAGGAAACACACATGATTGCAACTAAAAGGATATTTAGATATTTGAAAGGTACTATTGATTATGGATTATGGTATCCATATGTATGTAACTTTGATTTCAAGGTTTATACATATGCAGACTGGGCAAGAAATGATGACAGAAAGAGCACAACTAATGGTGCATTATTTCTTGGTGGGAGACTTGTATCTTGGAGCAGCAAGAAGCAGAGCTATATATCACAATCCACTATTGAAGCTTAATATGTTGTAGTGTATATGAATTGTACCCAGGCAATCTAGATGAAACATATTCTGGAAGGATTCAAGTTGAAGGTCACAGAATCAATAAAGATTTTATGTGATAACACCAGTGCAATAAATATCTCAAATAACCCAGTGTTGCATGCTAGAAGAAAGCATATTGAGCTGAAATATCATTTCTTGAGGGAGAAAGTTCAAGGTAAGGATGTATTATTGGAGCATGTATCTATTGTTATCACTGTTTTAAACCTTGGGTGATTTTGTTCCATAATCGGCTAAAATTTGCAAAATTGTGCTTAGCACTTCATATTGCCTCTAAGTTTTTTGGTTAAAAAAGGTTTAGGGTTTTTGAATTTTACCCTTGCTATGTCTTAGAGTCCCTATGTTCTTTTTTGCCGTTACCTTTTCCACTTAAGTGGAAGGGTCGGTCCGTTGTCAAGGGGTTCCCCCTTTACGTTTTGCCTTAGGCGGGTCTCTGTTAATTTTTTATTTTTCTGTGCCCTTTTCCTAAGTTTTGAGCTCCTTTTCGAGCCCCATAAAGAATATGCAAGTTTGAAGTTGATCCAATGGTGCACATGGATTCACAGCCAAAAGTAGCCCAAAGTTTACCTTTCGCAAAGCAGCGAAAAGGTGGTGGGCTTGGGTAAGGTGGTCACAAAAGGGCTAACAGATGATCATCTCTTAAAGGATCTAATGGTTCGCGTTGATTCATGAAGAAAATTTGTCGGGGTTTTATGCTTCGCAAAATGGCGAAAAACTATGGGCCCCAGAAGTAAGAAGATCTTGTGGCTAAAGACCGATCAACTCAAAGTTGATCGGGCGGTCTGCGTTGGTTCGTGAATGAAAGATGTGCAAATTTTACCTTTCATGAAGTGGCAAAAAGGTAATGGGCCCAGCTTAAGGGTGACAAGAAAAGTAAAAAAGGTGCATCTCAAAACAAATCTAACGGTCCACATTGTTTCACTGAGCGAAGTATCATGAAGTTTAAACTTCACGAAGCAGCGAAGACCATTAGCGATAAAGGCTCCATACGGTTAGTGAAAAGACAAGCGATCATCATGTGGAGTAAAGGTCGAGCGAATGGTAAAAGATCTGACGGATGGCGTTATTTCACATGAAAGAAATGTGTGAGGTTTAGCCTTCACGAAACAGCAAAAAGAAAGTGGGGCCCGGTTTTAAGCAACTTAACCCAGGTAAGGTAAAAGGCATGTAGGTTTCTTAGGATCCAAAGGACATCGTTGTTTCACAATGAAAAGGTGTGAGGATTTTAACCTCTGTGAAATAGCAAAAGGTGAAACACTTAGAAAAATTTATGATCCGTTGGAGCCATTTTTCGAATTCAATTGTGAATTCAATTCTGAGTTGATTGTTGAAGCATGTGGTTTTAATGTTCCAATTCAATGCTTAGTTGTCATATTAGGCTTCACATCAACTGAACATCAGCATCATTTTGAAGATTTTTGTAGAAGAGTCGGTGCACAGAGCAAATTTCTTCAAGCAAGTAGTGAGTCTTTGCGTATTGCTTGTTAGTTACAGACTAAATTAGTATCATTTCATGCTTGTTTTCTTAGAATTTTTCCAAATTTTAATTGATATAACTGCAATTCTGGGATGGCACCAAGAAGGGATTTCATAGGGAAAGTGAATTACCAGGATAGAGCAATATGTGATGATTTTTTGGAGCAATTAACAATGTCTACAAATGTCGCAGCCAAAATTAAAGAATTAGTGCCCAAGGCCCCCCGTTTGAGAATTGGAGATGGTTTGTTTGACAAAGGGAATTGGTTGAGGGATCCACATATAGGGATATCTAGGTTGGGACTTTTCAAGGTGGGTATTGGTCAAATACATGCCTCTGCTCCGATGAATAGTATATGGGAATTAGACATGGGAAAGCTCATAGTCCCTGGGGTTTTTATGGATGTAGATCTATTGACCTAAATTGCAAGTAATTATGACCCAGTTGCTAAATGTGTGAGAAATGTGAATCGGGAGCCTTAATTGAGATCAATGATGATGAGTTTAGGAAAGTGTTTAAGCTTAGTGAGGTGTCTAGTTATTTAGAACCCATAAATTTTGATACACTGGTCCAGGTTTACAATGTGTAGATAAATCACCTTAGGAGTGGCCCTTTGAAGGAATTTTTTGTCAAAATAGGAGGGCTAACTTTTGTGGGCCCTAGTACCATGGAACCCTTCTCTCTGAATTTTTTTACTTTGAGGGCTAAAGGGATGTATTAGTCACTTTGTCAAATTTTTGGGGAAGATGCTGAAACCACCATGCCAACTCACTACATGCTAATGATAGCACAAATTTTAAACCCCTCTCTGGCAGTAACATTTGATTATGCACCTTATCTCACTAATGCAATGCATGCAAGACTAATAGGGATTAAAAACGGTAAGGTAGATAGACCTCTTGGGTGGTATTCTCTTCTCATGCATATTTTTTTGTTTAAAGGTGCTGATTATTTTGCCAATGAAATAGATTTAGTTAAGGAAAAGGATGGTAAAGAGATGCCTGTACAATTGTGGACCACCATTTTGTCATGGGATAGAGAGGATGCCAGCTACTTGAAGTTTGATAGATGCTTTGCATATAGACTTAGGATTCTCTTATGCCAAAAAAACCGTAGGATCTCGAAGGCTCTCTTAGAATTCCTTAGGCCTAAGGAATTTGTTGAAGGTATCAAGATTGTGCACAACTGGGGTGACATATACTTATACCCTGTCTCTACAGTTTTCAAAGTTTATGGTTTCATAGGCACTCCATATTTATTGCCCTATCAAGTCCCATTGAAGATAGGAATTTCAGAGATCCTGAGGCAAATTGGAGGTGTTTAAGAGGCAAAGTTATCAAATAGGGGAAAAGGGACAATTTTCCCAATGGTCACCATGGCTCATCAATTTGTAATCACCAAGGGTGGTTGGAAATACTTTGATGATTTCTTTCAACCATATAGGTTGTCTACTACAGTATCAAGTTTTGTTGACCCTAAAGATTTCTTCAATGGCATGTTTACAAAAAGAGCAGTATGTAAAGGTAGGCCACACCAATTTCATTTCCCTGAGGATCTGATAAAAATAAATTCAATTTGGATGAGCAGGAATTGAGGAAAGAAAAGTGGGTGGCATACAAGAAGGCCCTTGATTTTATTCATCAATTTGATAGTGGTTATGACCCTTTGTCTAGTTTTAATCTTTTTGAGGAAAAGGTTAAATTCTTAATTCTTTACTTTGAAGACTTGATGCAAACCCTAAAGGAAAAAAGGGAAGCTATAATAAGGAATAATCCTGAAAAGGCTAAATTAGTTTTAGCCAAGCCTGTCTTTGCTAGAGCCATCCCTTCGAGTGATTATGTGATGCGTAAGAAGGCAAGATATAGTGTGTTGGTGCCAGTAATAGGTGAGCCCTCTACTTCAAAAGGGAAGAGAGTAATAGATGATGTCATTGACATCCAAGACTCCCCTAAGAGGCAAAGGGTGGGGAAAGAAGTGCAAATAGGTGAACCTTTGTATTCTCCATCCCAATCCCCTATCCATGTGGGAGATGAATAGGTAGCAGTAGAACAATTGTTGCAATTAAGAAGTCTCAGGGAGATTGCCTACACATATGAGGAAACACAAGAGGGAATGCCTAAAGAGCCACCTAGTGCCAAGATGAACTTAACTATAGATGAGTTCAAAGGTAAAGACCTAGACCCTACTGTCTAGCAAGCCAGTGAGGAGTTCCTGGCTGATAGTAACTTTGTCACAATAGGGGCCTTCATGCAATTTGTCTGGAAGCAAAACATTGAGCAATTCAAGGAAAGGTGTGTAAAGAGAAAGAGTGAGCAGCCCCACAAAGATGCAACTACAGTAGAAGAGGAGGTGAAACAAGAAATGATGGTAGAATTCAAAGCCATTACTTATGAAAAGGGGAGAGAAATGGTGTCAAAGGTTGTTGTTCTAATCCTCCTTGAATGGGATATAGCAGATGCCTTAGTACTTGAAGTAGTCAGAAAAGAGACCAAGCCTATGGAAGGAGTGACATTCAGCAAGGATAATGTTGCTTTGGTCATGTGGTCCTTAAAGAGGGATGAGAATAGAAGAAGGAAGGATGCCTCAAAATCTAGTTACCTTGGAAGGATGATTGTTAAAAGAGTGTAGGACACAGGGGTGGTGGAAGCTACCAGTACAGTTCTAGAAACTGCAAAATTCAGTGTGGCAGTGGCTGAGAAAGAAGCTAAGGAGAGAGTTGAACTCCAAATAAAATTAGAAATGATTCTAAAGGCTTATAATGAAGCCAAAGGGGAGGTAGCCAATAGGGATAGCATCATTGCTAGATTACAGAGTCAACTAGCAGGACAATACTAGAAAGGTCAGTCCTCTACTCTAATGATTACATCTTCTCTAGCAAGACCTCCACCTACCAGTCCCATCAATGAATTTCCCCCTTCTCCTATGTCTTTTGGTTTTCAACCAGCTGATACCATTCAACATGAATTGGAAAAGTTAAAACAGGCTCAAGCCCTGTTTGCAAATAAATATGAAGAAAAGGTAAAGGCCATAGTTTTGAGTTTTGCTGATACAATTGGAGCTCCCATTGTGCACACTAACATGAAAAGAATTTTGGATATTTTGAGTGAGTTGAATGAAGACAAGGCTACTCTGGAGCCAATTTTGAATAAGTGGATCTAGAACTTATGTGTCCATCCTATGATGAGGTAGGATCTGATGTCATTATTAAATCCACATGTGAGTTAGCAAAAGGCATGACCAGGCTAGCAGAAGGAAGGGTTGTTGTAGAGAGAAAAGCCAACTTGTACAGGAAGGAATATACTGAGAATAAGTTTGAATTATTTCCTGGGGGTTTTGTTAGTCCAAATTAGTTGAAGGACAAACAAGTATGGCTTGATGAGCTAGGAGCTAACTTGTCTCTAAGGGTGAATTAAATTATTAATACAGATAACACATCCTTATTTGTTAAGATAATTGAAGAAATAGAGAAGATAAAGTCACACTACGGTTTTTTGGAATCAAAGGTTAAGAAAGTGAGAAACTCTTGGAAAAGGTTAGTTAAGTTCAAAGAAAAAATTGTTAGTTTCTCATGGCTTGCTGATGACGTGTTCCAAGAGTGGACCAAAAAGTATGAGATGCAAGAAGAGGAAGTCCCAGAATAGTTATAAGATGCTGCAATGGAGCAACAAATTGAAAAGGTCGCTAGGATTGAAAGTGATGTGTAGCTTCTTTTTGAAAGAAATTGTGGTTGTAACAAACTATTCTTAGGAATGTCCAAAGCTTGTATGCATCCATATTGTTATAAATGGATACCGGGACTTAAGAAAATGGGGATCACAAGAATTTTTAAAGGAACTCTGTTGAAATACATCTAGGGTTTTTCTAGTTCTCTCAGAGATTACTTTGAATTATGTAACATTTTCAAGAATGAATATGAATATACAGATCAAAGTTTCAGGCCTAAAATCTTCTTTGTCTTCTGGTGTGCATTCATTAGTTTTCTGGTTTCATTTGATAATTTAGGGTTGTTCGAATGAGCATGGATTGTAAGGCAATCTTATAGACATATTTCTAGATTTTCTCTTCAGGAGAGGGATTAAATGTGCATGAAATATTTATGTCGGTAGATTAATTGTATGTTGCTTTGAATCTGATGAACTGTTTTAGTTGAAAGGAAAGAACCTATGTATATGTTAGGCATGTATGGGGTTCATGAAAGCCGAAATGATGAAATGTATGAGAATGTTTAGTTTTTGAAAACTCTTGCTTGATTTAGGTGACTCTGTAGTCTGGATAAGGCACTGATATCAGTTATGGAATTATTTCTATCTTTGTTGAGGATCAATACTGAAAATGAACATAAGTTTTTCTATTAATATTTCAGTTCCATTGAGGTGATAAAATCTATAGGTTTTTAGCATTAGTTTACTATGGATCTCAATTTAAAATTGTGAAAGTATTCACAAAAGGTATACCCACCTGAGCTTTGGATAAGTTCGAAGTGTAGAAGGTTTTGTTGAAACCTTGTTATATGTTATTCTGGAATTCTATTTTCTTGGTGCCCTCTTCATATGCAAATAGGGTTATCAAATCTTCTTACAGGGAGGAAAGGAGAGAGAATCATAATTTGAGAACAACATCTACCAAGGAGCAGCTAGCGGATATCTTTACTAAACCTCTGCCTAAGACTACTTTTGAGTATCTTAGAGGTCAGCTAGGGGTTGTGCCCCTACATGAGGTCAATTGATTAGATGTGGATAACATCACTCCCAGATCTAATTGAAGAATCTTAAAGTAGGATTGGTGTAGAGTGGAGTTACTCCATAGGGGGAGCATCAAGTTGCAGATTGTTGATGCAGAACAATGAAGTATGACACTGCATGTTTTACTTTCACTTTGGCATTTTTCTCAAAGGGGGAGAAGAACTGTATGATTATGGGAAGAAGAATTGTATGATTGATAGAGAGAAGAACTATAGCCAGTTACTAGCTGAAGACATGGAGACTCAGTTGAAGGATATTACATGGTAAAATGTAAACCAAGATTCTTATACCTATGTATGTGCATTACTCTCGATCATCACAATCAAGGGTATTAATATTTGTATTGCCATCAATGCCAAAGGGGGAGATTGTTGGTATTTGATTGAAGATTGCATTGATGAACTATTGTGTTGTCATTGATGTCAATTGTAACTGGTAATGATGTTGTTATGATGTTGTTTTGCAACCGGTAGGTGTGAAAGTGAAGGAAATCAATATTACTTTAGAAGTAGTGAGATCGACTGATAACCATACTTATTGATGTACTAAGCCCTAACCGATGGAGCTTGGTGAATTAGTTGTATTGATTTATGATCAAATGATGAATGGTAATGAGTATGCCACATATGCATGTTGTATGTGATGAGTTTCAAGTGGTTTTTGGTGTGTAGAGATAATGGTTTTATCTTGGGAATGAGTGAGTACATTGCATGAAGTTGAAACTGGGTGATGAGTTACAGGAATCAATGAAGCGGTAATCAAGGAGCGGTCGATGTTATCTTCATAGTGTGCAATTATTTCTATGTAATATAATGGTCATACTTAAACTGATTTGTTTGTAATCTCTATGAGATCTTGGGTTTGTGATGTGTTATCGACCTATTGTTTTGCTTATAAGGTCAATGAGTTGTTTTGTTGTAGTATTGGCAATTTTGGATAAGTTTCAGTGTGATTGATTGCCAAACTAGAAGGAGTATCTGCAGTATGTGTGAAGGCAGATAGGAGTTCTATTTACCAGATCAGTAGACCCTTGTTGTTCTCTAACAATTACAAGAGTTAAATCCCTTAATCGAGTAAGCTTTAATAGGATTAGTGCTTTCTAAATCCTCTAACTAGGTGATCCATTAGCTTGGATTTCAAATCCTCTATTGAGGTTACTCCTAACAAGGTATTGCTTCTAACAAGGCATTATAGTCAATCCCTTAACCGGGTGGTCTCTAACAGGATATGTTCTTAATAGGACATTTTTGTAAAGCTTTAACAGGCTTGGCTCCTAACAGGGTGAACTTCAAAAGAGTTCACAATACTAGTGGGTATTCATCCCCACCGTGGTTTTTCCCATTTGGGTTTCCACATCAAAAATCATTGTGTCAAGTGGTGAATGGTTTTTGTGGTTATGTTTGATATGGTTAATTTGCATGACTATTAAATCCACTTAGTTATGTTAAGATGGCCGACAGTAATCTAAAATGTGCTTTTACTATTGTTAGTAAAGTATTTTGATATTTTGGTTAAAAGGTTTGGGATTTTTAGAGTTTTTATACTGTTATTTTGATATGCCAATCAAACTGATAAACTGTCAGTGCTATTGCAGTTTGTAGACTAGTCTTTGAACCAGTTTCTTCAATGATTGACTTGACAGATTGTTTTTGAGTTTGGTGAAAGTTTAATCAGTTTTCTATCTATTTATTCACACCCCCCCTCTCAGTAGTTGTTTGGATCCTTATCGATTCATCATATCATCAACTATATCAGCTGCAACACCAATAACCTGAAAAGATAGTAGTGCAGTGTCCACAAAACACAAAAATTAAGTATAAATCCAAAAGACCAAATTCACAATAGCAGAGGAATGCAAAGCACTTTTCCAACTAGACATTAAATACTCTTTCTTGCATATCACAACTCATCATACTACAAAATATTCAGGAAATATCATTATCTAGACAAATATTGTCAGGACCAATGAAAATACATCTTCAACCATCTTCATCATTCACCATCCAAAATATATCTTTATTATACCAACACAATAGCTTCACTAGTAGCAATACAATATCTCAAACAAAGTGTAGACATCAAATAGTAACAAAGGTGGACATCCACAACCTAGAGCAGTTGCAACCATCAATCATTAGTATTGTATCCCATCTTCCTCATAAACCTCTACATATAACCATGTATTAGCAACAATAATAATAGTAACATTACTTACCCCAGTGTAGCATCCTAAATTATACTCACAATTTGGTCCATATTTGAGCCCTCATCTTAGTGTTCATGTCCCAAAGTTGAACTAGGACCTAATTCTTTTCATACCATTCAAATATATCCTCCTCTTCTTTTTTCACATCGCATGGCCTCTTGGTTATAGCCCTTAAATGGGGTTCAATGGGACCAGGGTATGACACCTTGGTCCTCTCAATTGGGACCTTAATTTGGGCCCCCTTTACGGTCACAATGAGCTAGTGGGAATGTGATCTCCATGTCGACATATGTCAAAAAATTAAGGTGTTTTTAATGGCCAAGTATAAAAGGAGGTTCATCCATCTCATTTCATAACAACAAGAGAATAATAAGGCATTGAAGCATTCATTCAAGCATTGAAACATCCATCATTCAAGCATTGAAGCATTCATCATCAAGAATTTTTAGATATCTTCAAGGTTGCATAGTCTTCATTTATCCATTGTGGAGCAACATTACATCATTCATATGCAAGCATGTGTGTGTGATTAGGGTTTTGTCATGTTCATGCCATTTCATACAACATATGTGGTTACATTCAAGAAGCAAAGCATCATTATCAGTCATTGCAAATCTGAGGTATATCTTTCCATTATTTATTTCAATATTTGTAACATTTCATTCAAGTTTAATTCCTAAATAGGGGTTTGACTTAGGAAAACCCCAATTCCCAACCTATTTCTCCTTCTTTCTATGTGTAGGAAATAGGTACAGAGTTTCAATCTTCAAAGTAAGCATTATTTATAGTGTCGAATCTATCTCCCATTGGAGTGCAAAACTTTCGGAGGACCAGGGTGACCACCACCATAGTCCCAACATTTTAAAGGCTCTTTCAGGGAATAGGTCTGAATCCTCTTACAATCCTCATATCCAAGTTCATGACTCAATCCTACAACTGTAGCTTACTATTTATATGTTTCTACTTCAATTTCCAGCACTTTTACCCTAATTTTAGCAATTCAATTTACAAAAGAGGTTAAATCATCAAAACCCCAATCCACTCAGAATTATCAGTTCTAATCCCTACTGGTTCATGACTAGATCTATTGGATTGGAACCCTCTTTTGAATATAATTGGTCCCCCAACAATAAAATTAGCGATTACTTCCTTCTACAGTGAGAACCCTAATTTTATTCACCCATTACATTTTGGTGAACCCACCATCTTACACCTTTATTTCTGATTTATGTTCTCATATCTGAGTGTTTATGTAATTTAAAATTCAAATTTACATTTACAAGTTTAATTTCCAATTGAATTTCAAAAATTTAGAAGTCAAATTCAAAAAAACCCTAATTTTTAATTCTAAAATTGAACGTGTGGGTTGTAGAATTTGGATTAATTATTTCAGATCTGATTTAGAAACATTTCAAAATTCAAATTCAAGTTTATAGATCTCATCTTCATCAAGTTAAATAAACTTCTATAGGTTTAAATCATAAAAACACTAATTTATTTTTGTTAATTTGATTTGTGGATTGCTTCAATTTTCACATCAATTTTTAGGTCTAATTTTAAAACATTCATAATGGTACTTAATAGATCTGATTTAATTTCTATTTCACATATTATTACCTTGCTTTTCACTTATATTTATCAAAATCATGTGTCGGATAATGGCTTCTTTTATTTCACATTGCTTCTTTTCATTCATAGCACTTTGGCATATTGTGTTTGTCGAGTTTCAAAATTCCTTCCTTTCAATCAATTAAATCTCAAAGCTTTCATTTATAGTGCAATAATTATTTTATGATCATGTTTTGGGGAAAATGCATTTCATATATAGATCACCTCAAAGCTTTTGTAGATCCCAATCCTAGAGATGTTAATGGGAAACATAATACTTGTACCTCTCCTAGGGTATCTAATGTGAATGAATAAAGAGTTAATACTCATATCAATTATCTCTCTAATGGAGAAAAAGAATTGAAGATCAACACGGCACCATCTTATTCTCATACACATACCCTAGAACAAGGGAGGCAAGATCAAAATATTGGTTTTTTCATCTCTCTAGATCCTTCTTATTCTCCTAAAGCCTATCTTAGTCATGAAAAAATTTGTAGAGAAGATGATGTTATGCATTTTATTCATGATCTATCTCCCCATATAGTATTAATAAAATATGAGGCCTTAGATGATAAGGATATTCCTTCTAAATCTACCAAAGAGGATATGCATGATGAAAGAAAGGAAAATCCTCTTCCACAAGATATTACTTCATCTACTAATCCCTTTGTTCCTTTCAAACACACTTACACTACAAATTTCAACAAAATCTATTATAATCTTCCTCCGCCTTTTTAATTAAAATATTTTTATAGGAGTGGCTTTAACATAATATCAAAACAAGGTTTTAGAGGACTAAAGAACACAGATGGAAACTGAGAGGGGGGTAAATCAGTGTATATAAATAAATTCTAAACTAAGTGTGTAGATATTAAGAATTTAATGTAAATGAGAGCATACACACACCAAAGAAACAATCCATAATAGAAGATTTACGAGGAAAACCCACAATGGGAAAAACTTTGGTGAGAAATGTTGTTGGAGTTTACTTCTCCAATCCAACCTCACAGTGAATAACAGATTACAATGTTTAGGGCACCAACCCAAGGAGCACCAACCCCTGAACTTTAGGGCACCAACCTAAGGAGCACCAACCCCTAATTTTATGAGCACCTACTCAAAGGAGAACCTACCCCTTCTCTGAGCACCCACTCAAAAATTTACAATGATTATCAAAGTTTACAGTGTAGTGATAAAACCTTGTTATAAATGAGTTTTATAACAATTACAAATTTCTCATATCCTGAGAATGAATCTCTTTGTTTGCTGCAATTCTTCCTCTGTTTCTTCTTCTTCCTCTATCTAGTTGTCTTATTCTCTCTACTACAGCTTCACCTTCCACAATACTCTGTTCTTGCTCCCTCTATTTTTTTGTAGATTGTTATGTTTTCTCTTGGCAGCAACAACACACTTTCTACACACAACACTTACAGTCGACTAGTTGAGATATATTAATTTCCACCTCTATCTCTATCTCAACAGGCACACCTACCCATATCAAATCTCATCACACTTGTAGTTGCATTCAATCGACTCTATACACCTCTGATTTTTCCTCCACTACAAAATTTAAATATTTTATTCAAGTCAGTTATCTTAGTGATCTGCACCTCTAGAGATTTTATTCTTTGTACTGAATATGATCTCAAATTTGTCACCTGTAGTAAATGCATCTTATCTTTGTTCAGGTCATTCTTTGTACTTAGATTACTAAGTTTAGCAATCTTTCTTTTCCCAAAACAATCTGGAATCCTTCCTCAAGCCACACAACTAGCCTACAACTCGGTCGCCATTAATATATTCTCCATTCTCTATCGACCTACCCTGAAAGAATCAACAACTGCCTCCATCATCACTGAATTCTGCATATCTAATTCATTCTTTGTCCACCAGGGAGCCACATGTCTTCATATTCTTCATCTAGATCACTTAGTCAAGGTCGGTCAGCTTCCACATAAAACTCTGTGTCTATCAAAATGCATAGGTGTCATCAAAAGTCTTCTTAATCATCATCCTGGTCACCTGGTCAATCTTGGTCAGAAGCCACATAGACCATCGGCTCTATCTGGCTACCTCATTCTTTCCCTTTATTATCCTACATCATCATCTATGATCCCATCTTACCCATGTGGGATGTATCTTCAAGTGACTCCATTCACTCTTGTTAGCCTGCACAACACCTTCAAGAAGTTTTGGACTAGTGCGGGATAAGCATCCATAAGAGACTTTGTTCTCTCTTGTTAGCTCACACTACACTCTCCATGACCTCTTAACCCATGTAGGATAAGAGACTTCTTTGTTCTCTTTGTTCTCATTTACCCCGCATGATCATTTTGATTTGGTCATTCTCGTTGCAGGATAGCGGGATCCCTCTCTTCTTTCACTTTCTTATCTCATCCTTCTTAACACTACGAGATAGTGGGATACCACCAATTGCGTCCATCTTCATCATCCCACATGGCATCTTGACACTCAACTAACACATCATGGGATAGTGTGTAACGCTTATTTGATTTGCTTAAGTTTTATCCCACATGACCATTGGTCATTCACTTCTCATATCACGAGATAGTGTGATAGGCCATTACATTGGTTTGATGTTAACAATGATGTGGGATGGCGAGGAGCCTCATACTTCACTGTTGTGCTATCCGATGAGATATCTTTCTTGCAGTCCATCTTGTTGCAGAATAGAAGGAGTGACCTCTTACCTTTATCCTTGTTAGCTCGCACGGTTATATCACACTGGCCTTCTACGGTGCAGGGTAGAAGGATACACCATTTGCCTCTGACTTTGTTATCCCGCAAGGTGTCTTTCCTTCACTCGAACACACTGTGGGATCCCACATGCATACATCATCATCTTGATGAACCAATGCATAGCCACCAGCTAGACATCAAAAGAACAAGATAAGGAGGGCCCACTCGACACAAACTACTTGTTGCCAATACATGGTGACCACTACACTGACAATGAATTATATTGATATAACAATAAATCTTGATGAAGCAAGAAGATGGTCTTTCCAACTCGCCATCTTACACTGAAAAGCATCATCACTGAGACAAAAGGCTTGTCTCACTAAAAAAACTACCATCGAAGGGATTTTTTACCTCTGCAACCTACATCGTTTGTGTAGCATAACACGATGTGTTATGCACAACTATATAACCTGAAAGTTATGTGCTTCTATTGTCTTTGTGTTATGCACACTTGCTACCTGCTTCTCTCAACCTCTTGTCATCCCTGTTACTCTTGTTGACAATAATGCCAAGAAGGACGAGGACTTGGAAAATTTGAACAAGGAATTAAAGTCCCTATAAATCCTCCTACACAAGCTAGCATAGAAGGCCTAGGACATGATAAAAAATATCCTATGGATGACCTCCTTAGGATTCAAAACTTCAAAGATAATCTTGCATGACAACAAACCTATAGCTCAGCTAAAAGTGCTTCTTCTTCAAAACCTCCTTATTGTTCATATCACCAAACTAATGATCACACTACCAATGATTGTTCGGATCTCTATAATGAAATGAAAGGACTCATTGATAGAGACATATTTAAAATCATAGATCACAATCCTCCTTGTTCTTCTAACAACCCTTGCCTTGCATCACAAGAGACAAGGTCTAATTCTATTGATGGTCACAAAAGGATAGCAACTAGAATCTTTTGGAAATTATAGTATGACAAGAATGTTGTTTTTCCTTTTGTAAAATTTAGCCAAATGCATAAATAAGGTGATGATAATTGTCTCTTTCATCTTAGTTATTGTCATTCTCTTGGAAAATTCAAAGCATTTAAGAAATTTATTCAAAAGCAATTTGATAAGGCTCAAATAAAACTTTCAACTAATATTGCTCTCTTTCTTGGTGAGAAAGTACTTCCTTAGCACTCTTCTCACCCTCCATGTTTCTCCTCACCCTATGGCACAAGTATTTAACTTAATTGGGGGCTCTTTGTTATAAGAGGTGATGTTTTTTTCAATTTCAAATATCTTGGGGCAGAAACATGGTTCATTATGGCAAAGTGGCCAAAGTTGGGGCTGGATGGGTCCTTGGAAAAGGTGACAAAATAAGGTTTTGGGAAGACCCTTGGATGAAGAACGAAGCTCTTTATGATCAAGACAATAGTCAAGTTATTAAGGAATGTAAAAGGAGGTTTGGGCTTATGGTGTGTGACTACTGGAAGGAGGACAAGTGGGTGAGGCTTTATGTTATACATTCTGAATTTAATTTACTCTAGGAGTTGTTGTCCTTTTCCCCTAACAAAGACTATGATGATGCTTTCCTCTAGAATAGAAATCCTAGAGGTGATTTTATGATTGCCTCAGCCTACAAAAACACCTTTTCTCAGACCAGTAATCCCATTTGGAGTAAAGTTTGGAACAGCATTTTGATCCCTAAACTCAACATTTTCTTTTGGCTTGCTTCTATTAATAGTACCCTTACTCTTGACAATTTAATCTGAAGAGGTTTCAAATTCCCTAATAGATGTGAGCTATGCTAGAAGGAGGGAGAATCAGTTGATCATCTCTTTTTTCACTGCTCCTTTACCTAGGAAATTTGGTGTAAAATGTGGGAAAAATGGAAAATTAATTGGGTTGTGAACAAGAGTATCAAGGATATTATCTGGCAATGGAATTTTCCCACCAAATTCCCACTTATCAAGAACCTATGGTCTTTGACCCTCCCCATGATTTTCTAGGGCATTTGGAAAGAAAGAAATAATAGAATATTTAGGCATACTAAGTGTAATTCTCAGGTGGTCTTTGAAAAAATCTGCAGAGCTATAAAGGAGAACATCAATATTCCTTACAAGAACAATAAGAAATGGTTTGTTACTTATATGAACGATATGAAAAAGACATCCTCACTAAATGGAATCTAATACATAAGGTCTGCAGATCTAACAATAAGAATAGGAGAGATAATATTGTCTGGCGATTTCCTGATTATGATTGGATAAAGGTAAATTTCGATGGGGCGGCTAAGGGGAACCCTGGGAAGGTTGGTGGTGGAGGAGTTATTAGAAATGCTCAAGGAATCTGCATTGCTACTTTTGCTTCTCCTTTTGGGGTCCAGAATAACCATGTGGCTGAAGCTCTGGCCATGTTAAAAAGTCTCCAGCTAGCTCAGGAATTCAAATTCAAAAAAATTTGGCTCGAAGGGACTCTTTAAACATCATACAAGCCCTCAAAGGTTCAAGCTTTGTTTCTTGGAATATTACTAACTTAGTCAAAAGTGCTAAATATATGTTAAATAACTATGTTAGTATTAGCATAACTCATACCTTTAGAGAACGCAATAAGGTTGCGGATATCCTTACTAATGAAGGGGTCAATTTGGAGAAGGAGGTCAAATACATTGGAGAAATTCACATTAAAAGGGAGGTTAAAGAGAAATGATATTTTCATCCTATCAATAGGTCAAGTTAATCTCATGATTACCTTTTAGGGAACGAGTTCCAAAGATAGATTTTGGGGGCGGATCAACTGTCAGTTAATGAGTGTTTTTTGCATCATTTCCATGATCATATGCTTGAGGAAGATTATATAATAATTGTTGGGTTTGTGCGGCCAAAAACATTAATTTAAAACAACAAAAGAGTCTCTGCACTAGAATTTTAGAAATTACAAGCATTTGGGGTTTCACCTGCGGATTGTGAATTGTAGTTGTGGGTATCTCTACTTGGAGCTCAAAATGGGTGGCAACCTAAACAGGAATGAGCCTCTAGGATGTGAAAACTAAAAAAGTGAATGAAATGTCTAGAGAAGGCTTCAAAAATACGGCTTTACTGACTATATGGAAAATATTCATGGAAGAAAAAACTTTGTGTCACATGGGTTTGCCAGAAGTTGGAGTAACAATAGAGTCACCTTGTTCAAGGAAATATGGAAAATTAATGAAAACATGGTTGTAGAGGTCACGGGGCTTCAGACGAAGGGTACTAAATTCTCCAGAGATCGAAAGTATGCAACTGAAGCTTTCAAAAATTTCTTGAAATCGGAGGATGAGAAGGGAAAGCTTGTGAAGAAAGACATCTCCTACTACATTCCCCAATAGGTAAAGCCCTTTTGGCAAAATGTTTTAAGGGCCTTAGTGGAGTATTTGACCGTGGATGGTAGATTTACAAAAATTTATAACTATCATTTTGCAATTTCGAACCATTTCCGTCATGGGGCTAAAATATCCCTGCCTTTCTATTTAGCATCCTCTCTAAATGAGAGTCTTGCTGACCATGCTAAAAAGCCTAACTCTTACCCTATAGCCCACCAGGGGCTTATTCTGCTAATCTATGAACATCTAAAGGACAAGGCTAAGGCAACCAAAGATGACCCCCTGATCACTAACGCTCATATCTCTGAGAGCTGCAAAGACTCTGATTTGGATGAGGATCAGCCTAATGCCCCTACCCGCAAAAAAAGGAAAGCTGAAACAGAGCATGAGGAAATGGAGGTGCACTGTGATGAGGAAGAGGAAAAGGGTAAGGATTTTGATACTGAAATGGAGCATGATAAGGATGAGGACATTGGTGAAGGGGAGGAAGGGGTAACTCTGAAAACCCTCACTCTAACCCTAATGGCTCAGAAAGTGAGAATGCTACTCTGAATTCTAAGGAGGATGACAACCCTAACTCTGCGGACTCTGAACAAGGCAAGGATTCTGCGAACACCATTTTGAACACCGCCTGTAACTGCACTCTGGAGTCCTTCAATTTCCAAAAATGGGTTGTTGACAACATCACTAGTATGCAAGGTAAGCAAAGGGAGCTGGAAAATATGATTAATAAGTTGATTAAGGATTCAAACTCTAGGAAACAGAATGATGATATGGAAAACAGTGAAGCTGAGGAGGAAATTGAGATGGATGATTGGCTGGAGAAAGATTTGATCAAAGGGGACCTAAAACACTTGGAGGATGTTATCAGAAGTCTGAAGGAAAGGGTGGAGGAGGACAAAGACAACATCAACACCCAGGTTGCCCGCATTGAGAAGGCTCTAAAAAGCTTCATGAACCATAATATCCAAGTCCTTAAAGTTTCATCCCAGAACATGAACGCTTTGGTGGATCACTTGGAAAGAAAAAATCAAGATAAGAACCTGGTAATCATAGAAGATGTTCCAACCTCCAGCCCCACCCACCAGAATCCCAGACGCAGAACAAGGCAGACCACTACTGGGAAGGACACCAAAATGAAAGAGAGCCAGCTAGGACAGGAAAGCAATGACCTGAGGGAAGCGGCCAAGGAAATGATGCTCTTGGTTCAGAATGTTGAAGAATCCATTAAAAGTTTTTAATTAACTTGTTATGCTGGGCTTGGGGCCAATTTCATGCTAGCCTCTTGTTGTCTTTTTCTTTGCTACTAGTTTTTGTGCTGGTCTTTTGCAGCTGTCTTGTTTTGTTTCTTTCTTTTCTATCTTTCAAATGTAATCGGGTTTCGAGTCCCTTAAAACCTACTTTTACTTAATCAAAAACATGGTTCATTATGGCCTCTATACTTTAGGGGGCAAGAACCTTATCCTTTTCTTTCTTTTTAAAGTATCACTATTCCCTTTAGGGGTTGCATTTTTCATATTTTTGATATCCTTTCTTGCATCAAATGGTATTTCTCTTATTACTAATCCCTCCTTATGGTAATTTGTGATCTTTCCTTCTTTTTCTCTTTCCCTTTAAAGATTATCTATTCTAAAGAGTTACATTTTACATATTACTATCTTTTTTTGCATTGACTATTTATTCATGTGAGTTTTTTGTGCATTTGCTTATGTTTGATCTCTCCTTACAAGTTGTTTAATTCTTCTCATTTTCCTTACACTTGGGGGGTAAGGATTTATTTCTCCTATCCTTCCTAAGGATCCACTTTCCTTTGTTGGGTGGTATTTGTTTATGATTTGATATCATTCATTGTGTGAAGTTGTTGTTTGCTCAAGAATTCTCTCTTATGCAAGAGGTGTGTGTCCTTGGCTACAACCTCTTCTTCACTTGGAAATACCTATCTACTATAAACTTACCCCCACACATTGGGTCAAAATTGTGTCATCCTTCATCAAAAATCCCTTTCACTTAGAAATAGGGGGAAGGTATGCATTCTTGTTTTCCTTCCCTTCTTGGTTGAAGATGCTATGTTTGTTCAAGAAACTCCTCTTGGAGTTAGATTTCTTTTTAGCAAAGATATCTTCTCCTCCAAGGATCCTCTTTACACTTGCTGGAAGATATCTCTTTTTCAACTATCTTATCCTTGCTCGAAGAGTATTTCCTCTTTAGCTTGTATTTATGACATTGTTGCCTAAAGGATATCTCATTGGTGTTGCGGGCGGGTATCTTTCTTTGTAGATTCCTTACGATATCAACATAGTGATAGGTCTATGTTGACATCATAAGGGGGGGAACCCATATTGCCCTCTTTGTATCATATTGCACCATATTTTTTCATATTATTTTTTTGTACATCTAAAATGGGGTGTTCATTCTCAAAAATAAATAACTCTTATATGAGATGCTTCATGCCCAAAACCCTAAGCATCATTTGATATATTTCTTAGATGGGGTGCACATTCCCAAAACTAAAGAAAAAAAACTCTTACATGGGATGTCCTTGAAACTAGGCATGTATTTGTCTTAAATGGGGTTACACATTCTTGAAACTTGAGTAAAAAAACTCTTAAACGAGATGTTCCCAAAACCAGACGTTCGCCCCTTGGCATCCACACATTCACCCCTTCAAATTTGCATTTGCATTATATATCTTAAATAGGTTGGAGCATGCTTAAAATTAGACAAAATAAACTCTTATATGGGGTGCTATATACTTGAATCTAGACATCACTTGCACACACGCATGAGGATGAGTGGAACTAGTAGAACACAAATAGAATGTTCCTACTCTCCTCCCTGACATGGATCACCTAGAAAAACATATCTAGGGTCAATTATCCATGTCCTTTCTCACCATTCTTCTCATGGATCACTTATTAAAAAACATCTAGTGTTTATTCGTTCTCTCTCTTTCCTTCACCTCATGAACTCGTAGCTTTGTTATTGATGGTTCATGGATGATGCATGATTTTCTCTTTTATGTGATCACTTGTGTTCTTAAGATGGCATATTTTTAAGAATAATATTAGTGGTTGATAGATTTTGATATCGAGGTCTCTTCGGCTAGTTGAATTGAGGTCTTGTCTTTGGTCTTTATCTTTTGTGTTGTGTGTCTTTTGTCTTTTGTCTTTATTTTACTTTCGTTTGTCTTTTTGTTTTTGTCTTTTTTTGCGTGCCCTTTCATATGTTTGAGTGAATTAAAGATCCAAATATTGGATTCATAATCACTCAAAATCAATGAAATCTTATAATCCTTGTGATTATTCTCCTCATTGTTCATTTTCTTCATCTCTCTTGTGTCTACTTTACCATGAGTATTTGCATAGGCTCATACTCCTGCTAAAGTGGGGGCTCAATGTAGCATCTTAAATTGTACTCCCTTATAATTTGGTCCACATTTGGTCCCTCATCTTAGCATTCATGTCCCATAGCTTAACTAGGACCTAATTCTACTCATACCATTCAAATCTAGCCTCCTTTGTTTTTTGCACATCACATGGCCTCTTGGTTTCTCCCCTTAAATGGGGTAGGAATAGGGCATAGCACCCTAGTCCTCAATGGGACTAGGGTGTGGCACCTTGGTCCTCTCAATTGGAACCTTAATTTGGCCCCCCTTAATGGTCACAATCAGCTAGCGAGAATATGTTCTCCATATCGGCCTATGTTAGAAAATTAAGATGTTTTTCGATGGAAAAGTATAAAGGGAGGTTCATCCCTCTCATTTCATAACAATAAAAGAATAATAAGGCATCCAATAAATATTTATTCAAGAAATCCATCATTCAAGTATTGAATCATTCATCATCAAGCATTTCTAGAGATCTTCAAGGCTGCATATTCTTCAATTATCCATTGTGGAGCAACATTGCATCATTCATATGCAAGCATGTATGTGTGATTATGGTTTTGTCATGTTCATTCCATTTCATACAACATATGTGGTTACATTCAAGAAGTAAAGCATCATTATCACTCATTGCAAATACGAGTTATATCTTTCCATTGTTTATTTCAGTATTTACAACATTTCATTCAAGGTTAATTCCTAAACTGGGGTTTGACTAGGCAAACCCCCATTCCCAACCTATTTCCCCTTCTTTTTGTGTTAGGAAATAGGTACGAAGCTATGATCTTCAGAATAAGTATTATTTACAGTGACAAATCGATCCCCCATTAGAGTGCAAAAAGTTTGGAGGACCAAGTCAACCACCAACACGGTCCTGACATTTTAGGGGCTCTTTCGAGGAAGAGGTTTGAATCCTCTTACAATCCTCAAATCTAGGTGCATGGCTCAATCCTGTAACTATAGCTTACTGCTTATGCTTTTCTACTTCAATTTCTGGTACTTTTACCCTAATTTCAACAATTCAATTTACAAAAGAGGTTATCAAAACCCCAATCCACTCATAATTCTCAATCCTAATCCCTGATGGTTTGTGACTAGATCTATTAGATTGGAACCCTCTTTTGATTGTAACTAGTCCCCAAGCAAAAAAATTAGTAGTTACTTCCTTCTATAGTGGAAACCCTAATTTTATTCACCCGTTACACACATAATCAACTACACAAACATCATCAGGGAAAACACATATTTTATTGACAACAAATATACATCAATGGCAACACATTTTTCCAGCAGTTGTTCTTCTCTAAAGGGTTTTATCATCCATTGAGTGTGTGTCATTTTATTCAAGTTTGAAGTTTGCTTAAGTTGAGGTAGGGAAACTTTAATTTCTCTCAATTTTCTCATTATTTTTTATTAAAATTGGTTTCTTTAATTTTAATTATCATTATTTTTTATTAAAATTGGTTTCTTTAATTTTAACATTATGTTTTAGAAAAAAAAATTAGTTTTAACCAAGTGTAATTATGGATTGAATCAAGGGTACTGTGTTGCCCCTCCATGATCCATCTTGCCTTTTTGTACATCATTGGATCATATTGATATAGCTTAGTCTACTTTATGATGATTTGATGATATCATACTATGTACTAACCCTATTTCATGATTATATTGGATATGATGATGATTATAATAGTGCTTGGCTATCGTGATTGTCTTCTACTGCATTGTGATAGGGATGATTTCATACCACTCATTTATGAGCATGATTTGACATTGAAATTCTCCTTCACTTGTCTCTTTATTTCATGATATATGTTATTATATATGTTGTTGTGTGTGTATTGGTGGTGACTAGTTTGCAGGTACTGGACATCGACTCCACCTGGCTTCACAGGTCTAAGTGTGTCTTCATCCCAATGGCAAGTTGATCGGAGATGACATGAAATCTCATTCTACACTCTAGGTTTAAGTTGGTGTCTTGTCAATCTTGGTTTTGTGTTTAGAGTTATCTTGTGATGTTTGTGTTACTCTATGCTAGGTTGTCTTGAGGTATTGTGATTATTGGTTAATTAATTACTAATTAATTAAATTGTTTCGTATAGTTTATAATAGATAGTTGATATTAATATTTAATATTAATGCGAGATTATTATTATTGGGATTATTATTTATTAATTATATTTTGTGGATCATAATAATTTTGCATAATAGATTATTTATTTATTATATTGGTTGGAGCATTTATATCTATCCATACATTTAATTATTTGTTTAGTTTTTATTTGTTTAGTGTGTATTTGTTTATTTATTTATTTATTGTTGGTTTATCTATTTATTGGTTATTTATTTATTATTATTTATTTAGTTACCCCTTGTTATGATTGGACCCTCTTGGGAGTTGTTCTTGTGAGATATTATTACTTAATTGTTTATTTATATTATTATTTTTCTTTTACCCCTTTGGGTTAATTCATATATTATTTATTCTACCTACCCTATTTTGTTATTGGCTAAATAGTTTGGGGTAAGTTAATTAAATATTATTTTATTAATATTGCCTTGATTTTTGAGAGGGTTGGTATGAAATATATTTTAATCTATTATTTTTCATTGGTCGACATGTTTCTATGGTTGTTAAATAATTTTCTATATGTTGAGTTTCCTATGCTTTGTCGAGGGTTGGCCTTCTCTGCAATTTTCTGTGATTTGGAGTTTGCTTGCTTGGAGCTTGGATTGTTGAAGCTTGCTAGATTTTGAATTCGGATTTCTATTCTTCAACTTTTTATTTTCTATAACTTCTAGCTCTAGGTTGGTTGTATTGTTCTCATTCTCTATAATTTTCATTCTGAAAAAGAATGTCTTCTCTGTGCCTGTGCGTATGTTGTTTACGGGATGGGAGAAGTATTAATGAAATCAGAATAATGATATAGTTTATATTATTAATTTGGGGAAAGATTTATTCATATTTTATTTAATTGTTGCTTACTTTTCATGAACGACATTGTGCCTTCCCTATGATTGTTGTAAAATTCTTTGAGTGTTGCATTCTTGTCTGAGAGGTGTTGGAAATATAATTGGGAATTGGCAATTTGTGATTCTTGGAGTCTTGTTTGTCTTGTTGTGTTTAAGCTTCTTGTGGATGGTCGGGAGTTGTGTTTATTTCTTGTTGAAATATTTTTTTATGCTTTCGATCCCCATTGTGTTAATTGTTAAATTCCTTGGTTTATTATTGATATTGCATCTCTTTCTAGGTCAATTTTAGGCCATGTTTGTGTCTTAGATTAATTTGATTTGATTTGTGAATGTCTTAGTCTTGTTTCTAAGTTTTGAGACTCTATCACAAATGCGCTATAGTATGTGTCATAAGTGCTATAGTTTATGTTAAATGTGCCACTTTGTTTATCATATGCACCATTATAGTTATCAGATGCACTGACTAAATAATTAAAAGCATTGTAAAATGTTTTATATGTGTTATAGAATGTTTTGGAAGCACTAATTTATATTTCAAATGCGCTAAAACATCTAGCATATGCACTAATCTTCCTTGCTTATATATTTGATCATTTTTTGCTTCCTAAGTTGGTT
Organism: Cryptomeria japonica; assembly: GCF_030272615.1. Lineage (NCBI taxonomy): Eukaryota > Viridiplantae > Streptophyta > Pinopsida > Cupressales > Cupressaceae > Cryptomeria > Cryptomeria japonica. The sequence goes on from NC_081413.1 coordinate 287,834,366, forward strand.
TTCCAATTCTTAGTCTATCCAGAGGTTGTTTTCTGTTATCATCTAAATCTTGAAGATGTTTCAGGATTGATTGGGTAATTATAATATTGATTTGTGTTGATCTTTGTATTATTGATTAAAATTGGCTATCTATTTATTGTGAGTTATAAAAGATGATTGTGATACCTTTATGTTATTAATTCGGGCTCATGTTGGTTCTATTCTTATAATGGAGATTTGATTGCATACTACTTATGAGGTTTCTATGATGCATTTGTTGATCTTTATCTAATTGAGAACCTTGGATAACCAAGTCATGTGTTGTACGGAGCCCTTGGTCATGTTATATTATATTGGTATGCACTATACCCTAAGGTTTAGATGCATGCTAGAGGGAGTGGGATTCCAAGTGAGTGACTTGGGTCATGGGAAGTAGACAGTCAGCTTACCCGGAGTCTAGACCGCCAGAATATCTCATTGGGAGTTTATCTTGTAATCAAGTGATAATATGAATTAATTGATTTTAGGAGGTTTGGGTAATAGTAACTCACCATAATAAGATAAGAAATGGTTATGGTGGCCCCAATTCCTTTCCCAGGGGTGGTAATCTAGGATAGGATTGGGAAGGCCTTGGTGATCCAGGTAAGATAATCTCCCTTATTCCTTCAAGGTTGAGATGGCTTTGCATGGGCATTATGGATGTCGGGATGGGTTCCTAGGTTCCCATTATGATTGCATGCAGTGACACTATTTCCCTACATGTAGGTCCTAGCACCTTGAGTATTGATTTTGTGAGTAGCCTCTAGAGGTCTTATGTTTATATGGAGCTTTGATTTAGTCGTGTGATGTACGGAGTGTTATCCTTTGGTTGTTAGGTATCATCCTAGATCTAGAGTGTGCGTGGGATCTTGTGTCATCTCCTAGCACTGAGGGTGGTTCCTTATGGTTCAACATGGTTGGGTGGTTTGATTCCTTCTTCCATTGGGATTTTCTTCATTGCATGCTCTTGTGCGTGGATGTGGATTCTTCTCTCTTTAGCTATGGATGGATACTTGTAGTAGTTTGATGTATTATGTTTCATATGGCACATTTATTTTGTAGAAATCATGATGTAATTGTACTTGTAGATGAGACCTATTCTCCTTGATATAAAAAGGTTGATGTATATGTAATGGTAGATGATATAATAGGCCATGGTCATGATACTTGTAAAAGAATATAGTGTTATATCTTGTTGTATATCTGATATTGTTCATTAATAGAAATAATGGAATTGGTTCAATGGATATATATTTAGTATTATGTGATTGTAAATGATGATTAAGGAAATAGATTAGTAAGGTGGTAGTTAGCATTGGAAATGGAACAATGATGTTAGGATGTTGAAAAAGAAATTAGGATTAGGTACATTTGGATTGGTGTTCTTAAAATGAATCTTAGGGGGTTTAATAGGATTTGCATTATTAATGGATGTATTCATGATAGATAGACTAGTGAGGTATCTTATGTATACATGGAAAGAGAAATGTTAGTTGAGTTAGAATGTATTGGATTATGGTATCAATTGTGATATTGTAGATAATAACGTTGAGATACCCTAGGGAGAGATTAATTATAGAGTTGTGTTTATTTATGCTTGCGTGTAGATCTTTTATGTTTATGTTCATGATGAAACATGTATATCTTGTTAATGGATTTTAAATGCATATGATTAATTAATTGTACATGTTTTATTAGATGATGTTTTGAAAAAATTATCTCTATTTGCATATTAGATGGTTAGTTTCTCTAGGGTATCTTCGCGGGCATTACAGGTACTATTTAAAATTCCAAAAATGTGCCCTAGGTAGGGTTATTCTATCAAAATTATGATTAGATATGTGATGTTGTGCATATTAGATTCAAAAGGGTACTTTTACAATTTGTATTTAAGAGATTTTAGTTTTGGAGCTTTTTTTAGGTCTTTTAATGGTGGAAATCCATTGGCCTGCTTATTGGACAAGTTTGTGATATGAACCAAAAGAGGAATTTGATGGTTTGTATATGATTTTATAATGTGGAGTAGTGGATTATATATATGGTATTTCATTTGTGGATCAAAATGGATATGTTCTTATGTGAAAATGGCAAATTGGGCAATATGTGAATATGTGAATAGTGGCATTTGAAATGTAATATTTGAATGCATTTTGTTTCCTCATTCATTGGGAATGGGAAGAGCCTAGGGTTCGATCCTAGAGTGGGTTTAGGGAATGATTTTCAATGTTTACATGACCTGTAAATGGCACGCTGGCAATCACATTTGGGGTGTCCCTTAATCAAGTGAAACCTAATTAATAAATTAGGGTAAAATACTTAATAAGATAATTGGTTCCTCAAACATGCCTTGAGTGCTAGTATGAGGCCAATGATGTCTTTATAATTCATGCCATAACATGAGGTGCTAGATATTATCCAAATTGGTATGTTTGCACATGTAGTGCTAGATCTTGTATGACTGTCATTCTCGTCCGTATGAGAGCATGCTTGGTTCTGTGTGGTGTCATCCTTTTGAGCACACATGATGACACTCCCTACACTTAGCACTCTATCATCTAATTCTCATTGTATACATGAATATATCATTGATTTGGATTCTTGGATATTGAACTACCCTCATTGTTGATTTTGCATTACAATCGTGTATGATATTGTATGTCGTGAATGCACCATGTATGGCATGTGTGAGCCTTATTATGTCCATGTATGTTCTTGTATGACTGTTTGAGTTATGTGAATATCTCCATGACAATAGTGGGGTAGACCTAAGGGTTCCACATGGTAAAGTGGCATTTCAAACCATCAATGGGGATCGAACGACTTGCCTTTGAGGATCGGCATTAAGGGTTATTCTTCACTCCTCATTTTTACTTGTGCTTCATTTCATTCAAAAGTTATAAACATTTGTAGATTGAAAAAAAGCATTGTAATATTGATTATTTGTATCTTAAACAATCCATGTGTATATTTATATAATTGAATGATACTAAAATGGATTACGGTAGCATTTATGTGTACTAATGTTGGTATCAAACATGACCAATGATATTATATATTTATCATTTCATGATGCATCTTTCTTTCTTTTGTAGGAACACTTTTTTTGGTTCTTAAAATAAACTTATACTTGTCTTGAGGGTGTCTTAGTCTCCTCTCATTGTTGTCTTACAAATTTAATTTAATTTGAGTGAATCTTGGAATGATTTAACTGTATTGGAGTTGATCTAGGTTTCATTGGACAATCTAGAAAATCTTGTAAAATGTCCCAACATTTTATTAAGTTAATTGGGACTTATTTGAGATTTTTGGAAGAAAATTAGGGAATTTTAGGGTGGATTGGATATATTTAGGATCCATCTAATTCTTGTATTTGCTTGTACGTGACACTTAGTGACACGACAGACAATTTTGCACACCTTGTCCCCAACAATTTTTTTGTTTTCTCTTGTTTTAGGTGTCGTCAATGTATTTGGTCTTCACTAATATTATTGAGGCATATGAGGAACCATACTATCCACTTGGGAATCTCACAAGGATGCACAAATGTGTAGATCATAGGATGACATCACAAATTACCTATCTTGAAGGACACCAGCGTAGAAACAGAATGGCAACATGAGTTGAGGATACTTGTGCATGTGGGGGACTGGGGCTTGTTATGCTAGTTTCCTCTAAACATGCTAGTGTTTTGATAGAATTCTTGAATCCTTCATTGGCATCCTAGTTTGGCTTACTTGTCTGACAATATTTATAGGTGTCCAAAGGGCTAATTTAACATTGTCAAAAGTTTCTATCATATCTTGGAGTGTCTAGGAACCCTAAGAGGTTTTTTGAGTGGGTATAGAGTAAGTTTGAGTGGCCATTTATTGCATTGGTGTGCAATTAGGTGCTTGTCAAAGCCAAATCGTGACACCTAGGACCTAGTAGAGGGTTTTCTTTGTCAAATAAATCTTTTTAATTTTGGGAGGGTAATGTGTGACACTAATAACCTCTTTGAACTTACATTACATTTTTGGAAGCCTTTCCCTATGTTCAATTAAAATTTCATACGTTAATTCTTTCGCTTGTACGGTGTCGTAAGTCGACATGATGTTGTATTCTTGATGTTTGATCTTTAGAACTTTCTTGTGATGCATATGGTATACCCGATTGTATCAAATATATATATATATATATATATATATATATATATATATATATATATATATATATATGTATGTATGTATGTATGTATGTATGTATGTATGTATGTATGTATGTATGTATTCTTATTTGTATTTTTCTTATATCCTCTAGTTTCCTTAGTGGGGCATTACAAAGATGAAGAATGATATGTAATCTCAAAAACACTCCAATATGGGATATTAAACCCACCAATATGAAGGCATGTGATATAATATGCCCCACTAAGGATATTATATGTAATGTAATCCCAAATCAAATGCCCACGGCCAAAGAAAACAAAAGAAATTCAAGCAAGATCAAAGAGAAAAATGACCTAGAAAGAAAAGGAACAATGAGTAGCACAAACAAAGAAGAGAGAAGACAGGCACAAGTAATGGAGAGAGAAGAAAGACACTAAAAAATTATGGAAATGGCCATAAAAATGAGATTAGAGTGTTCCATTAGATGTGATGTTTAGTGCACCGACATGGGTGCTTCTATAAAAGAGGAAAATAAAGTAGAAATAAGAATGAGAAGACACCTTAGAAAATGAGTCTATTATTGAAAGGAACAATAAGGTTATCAAGAAGATTCAAAAGGAACATCAATAATCAAGAACCCAAAATATTAATGATAGGGGAAAGTAATAGCATAAAGGCTCCTACCCTAACGAAACCTTCAACAAACCCTAAAAAAACTAGATTTAGTTAACTTTACAATTAAGTCGGATGACATGCTTAAAGAGTTTCTACAAACTGTACATAAGGTCTTATCCATAAATGACGATTATTTAGAAAAGGTGATTAATAAAAGTATAAGAAAATTGAGAAAAGAAGAAGAAAATAAAGAGGAAGAAGTTAGTTCAAACTTGGGAAAATAAGTCAAGTTATTAAAATATAAATTGACATTCATGAATTAAATATTGAAATGGTGTTTGGAAGAGTCACAATTCCCAAACCAAGACCCATCCCCACTAGTACATGAAAAATTATTAGCAATATGCAAGTGTCAATAAAGGACTTTTTAGTTGATTTTTCCACTCAAAAAATCTCCACAATGAGTGTCAGCAAAATAAGAAATTTTGTCTATGGTGCAAATGAATTAGTAAAGAGTTATGACAAACAATTCAAAGAAGTATGCAGAAAAGTAGAAGAGCCCTTTTCAAAAATACAAAAGACAGAATGGTTTACTTTTGGATAGAATAAGGACATTAGGGTTGGATTATATGGTAGAATTTTAAAAAAATATAATGCTTTGATAACTATGGCTTACTACACAGAAGCACAACCCTAAAAAAGGACATAGAAGGATAGAATTATCGAAGCACCTAAGAATCTACAATTAAAGATGCAAAAAAAATTATTTCAATGAGAGATTTTGGCCAAATAATCTAAGAAGTTAAAGGAGATCTGGTGTATGTACTATAATAGAAAAGGCCAAATTTAGAACAAATTAGCTAAGGCTCAAACAAAAATAACATTGGTCACAATTAAGTCAATGAAACCAAATATTATGTAATGCTCAATTTGTAAGGAATGGTATATTCACTTAACAAAGGACTATCTATATAATAAACTTCTAGTTGGGAATGGAGGGAGGTAGTGTACTAAAGGCTACCATAGTCATAGTTATAGTGAAAATGAGATAAATGATGCTAGATATGTCAATGACCATGGAGGGACATCCAGCATACATGTCTCAGGCACAAAAATCAACAACAAGACTACGAGGAAGACAATAAACAATCAAACCACATATGAGGAAGATGAAGAGGAAGATATAGTACGAGAAAAAATGATGCAAGTTGTTTTCAATATGGAAAATTAATCCATTATGCCTCACAATGTTGAGGAGAGAAGAAGAAAAGGTGTGTATTTTGCGATTTGATATTTACAAATGTGAGAATTCTCAGCAATTTTCCTTAATGCTACTCAACCATCTTGGAGTGATGAATGACAAGGAGGAGAAAGTGTAATATAAAGAGTACCCTCAAAATTAATGTGGTTATCACATAATGGATGTCCGATCCTTCGATAGTTCTAGTGAAGAACAATCTAGAGGAGTTAATAGTAGAAAATAGGAAAAAGAAGAAATCCAGAAATAAGAAGAAAGATAATGTTTTAAAACAATAGTGAACTAGCACAAGTAAGAATAAATAGAAGGAAAGTTTTTAAGAAGTTGATTAGTATATCCTATAACAACAACAACAACAACAACAATTGAAATACTTCTGGCCCATTAAGAATCGACATGAAAAGGTTGTTGAGAAAGTTAAACAAACAATCATACAACAATAACAAGATGATGTTGCATTATTTATAGAATATGAAGTTAAAATGATAAAAGGTATAGCATCTCTTACATGACACAAGGACTTAATCATCAAATCAAAACAATGGGGTGAATATTGTAATAAGCAGGAGAAAATGAAACAATTATCAAAAGACTAGAAGTGTAAGAATGGTCCCCTATTGATAGAGCTACACCTAAATGAAAAGAAAGTAAAGTATGTAATGATTGACCTAGGAGCATATTTGAACATTATTTCAACAACCACATGGAAAATTTTGTGGAAGCCTACACTTGTGAAAACTTTGATGGATATTAGTCTTGTAGATAGCTACATAATAGAGACATGTGGAACATGAAAGAATGTTGAGGTTAATGTGAACATGATAAAGAAGTTAGTTGATTTTAAGGTAGTAGAAATGAAGGAATCTTTAATACTTTTAGGGAATTACTTGTCTTGAGGAAGTTTGTAAATTCTAATTGCGTTATGGATTCCAGAAAGAAGAAACTTATTTTGCTCATTGTTAGTAGGAAATATGAAGGAGACATACCAGAGTTTTGTCCCTAGGAGATTTCTGCTACTTGTAGTCTTTAACCCTAGAGGCAATCCTATTGAGGTGACCAATAAGATAAATTCCAAATCTATTTTATCTATTTAATCTAGAAAGAAATAGTGTACACAATACTTGAGCAAGGAAAATGGGTTTTTTATACTAATATCTCACTATTCCATTTGCATTCCCTATAAGTCCTTGATCGAGTATATTTTTCTATCTATTGCCTTAATCTTATCCTTCTTAATTCTCTAATCTCTTAGTGGCTATCTATCCTATCTCTACTTATACCTCATTTTAGGGTCACAACCCTTTTCTAATTACTTTCTAATTTATTATGGAATTACAAGTGTCGGATTACACCCTTATTTCTCCACACCGGTGTCTATAGTCTACTTTTCAATCAACGTCATCCCCTTGAAAAAACCCTTGACTTTTCCTCAAGTCAAATAGACTTATTCTATGGTAGGATGCCTTGATGCATGACCTCTAGAGTTTGAAACCACCTATAAACTTATAAATTTTATAGTTTTCTAAATTGAAAATCAAATGTTATTTGAGTTTGGATCTAGGATTGGTTAAAATTTATTATCTACATAAATGAAGATCCAAGAACAATTACATAATTCCCTTTGGGATTACCAACAAAATCACATCAAATTAGTGAGTTATTTAAGTGTAGTCAAGACCTAATATATCAAAACCTTGGGGTCATCTTATTTTTACAATCTGATAGAATATAAGGTTTCCTTTTTCAAGAGGGGATATGATGTAATTAGTATATTTTATTTTGTATTGGTGAAGTGCAAACATCCTCATCAATTAAATAAAATTTTCTAATGCCATAGTAATTAACTTAAAATGATATGTGCATATTACCCACATATAGATGGAAAAAAAAAATTGCCAATAAGTGTTTGAAGAATTATTTATGTTGCTTCACTACATATCCCTATCATTGAACCAAAAGGTTAGTATTGACAAAATCATATATGTAGACACCTAAATAAATTTGATTTCACCATCATTGTCCCATAACAATTAATCAAGTATACATTATCAACTTATCACCATTATAACCTAATCATCCATTCAACACATCTGACCCCTAATTCCATTCATCGCCTATGAATTCTAATGCCTAACCATCTAATTAAATAATTCCTAATTTTTTAATTAAATTAAGATTATATTATTCATCAATTTAATAGATTATTATCCATTTATTTGTTCATATTTATCCACACATTCATTCATTCATTCATTCATTCATTTATTTTACACATTGTCGATTAATAAACTTATTTACTATTGATGTCCACCCATTGTGCACCAATCATTCATTTAATTAATAATCAGTTGCTTCCAGATTAGATTGTGTGTGATTTTTTCCATCAATGTTTCAGATCACACTTTGTGATCCATCATCGAGATGAAAATGGTTAGAGAGCATGCAGAGAGATCACGGACCATTTTCATCCTGATGATGGATCATAGAGTGTGATCTGAAACGTTGATGCGAAAATTCACACACAATCTAATCCAGAAGAAACTGATTATTATTAAATGGATTGTGGAAAATTAATGTCTATTAATTATTAAATTATTAATATACATACCACCTAGTTGGTTGTCTATTATAATAAATTCACTCAAACTTACTCTCAGTCCCAATCTTCAATCAAAACTTCATTCATCCATGTATTCAGTTAGTTATTCCATGTAAATAATCGACCCCCTAATTATTTTATGTACTAAGTTGACTCCCCCATGTAGTAAATTAATTCATTAATCATATTTTTCATTCCCCTCCATCAAATTAATTTAAGAAATTATTATTATTATTATTTTAATTAAAAATTAAAAAAAATTAATTTTAATTAAAAATAGAAATAATTTGCAACTCTCCCATGCTTTCCACATATCCTCATCAACTCCCCTAATCATGGATTACACATGAGCCTCCAAATTGAATCCCAACCATTCATTTAATTCTCTTGAAAGTCTACAAATCAAACCCATTTCTCAATATTCCAAAAGTATCCATCTTCTATTAATTTTGTATGAAATTAATGCTAATGTTGCTAACAAATTAAGCATGTACATACCAAAACAAGAAAAGCTTCACATTGTGCTTAATCCAAGGTTTAAATGTGTATAATTTAACTATATAATTAGTTGAATTTTTATGTTTACTAGTTTATTATATTTGTATGCATACTTTTTTGTTGGCCTTGATGTGAACTTAAATATTTAATGTGTGTACTTGTCATTTTTTATGAATCTAATCTTGTATGTGTGTGTGTTTTTTAAGGTGATCTTGGGGATAAACTTTTTATAGGAGCTTCATATCTCAAAAAGAACATCACAATTGCATCAAGGGTCAAATAGAGGTGGATTTTGACATATAATTTACTATTTTTCATTAATGTCAAATCTAACAAAAATATTGTATTGCCTAGAAATTGTAGTATAAAATTTTGTACAAACATACAAAATCAATATGGTCGCACTTTTCTATACAATATCTTTATATTTATTTATATTTTCTTATAGGTACGTATACTTTGGTTGTTGGATTTCAAATATATAAAGAAGGTTTTGTCATTGTTCAACAATATGCATAGTATTATGGGAAGGTCACTAGCTCCTAGTCATATGGGTGACAAGAAGACCTACTTAACCTAGCCCTTGGTCATAGGATTGAGACACCATTAACCCCTAGTCATGTGTGTGATTAGGAGCTATCACCCAAGGGACTAAAGACAACTCATGCCCTTTAAAATGCATAACAGACCTATTTTATGAAAGGATGCATAAATTTCAAACTACTAATCAATTTTAATTTTTTAAATAGCCATTGGAAATATAGTTCAAAGATATATGTTGTGGATAAAACATTTTTCCATATTGGCGCCCTCATCTTCAAGTAAAATTTCTCAAAAACCATGCTTCATTATTTAATTTTCAAATACTAATAATATTTACGTACAAACTCAAATTTCAATAATTTTCAAAAATCTTTTAAAAAATCACAATGAACCATTAGTGTATTTTTTTTTTTATTTGTTGATTATTTTATTATTTTCATCTAATTAATTGTATGCATTATCTTTCATCAGTCGAAGAATAAATTTGAAACTACTAGCTTGTGGTTTTGCATAACATCCTCTTGAAGACTATTTTTAGACCATTTTTTATTTTGTTGCAATGTTTTCATTCATTTTTTGCTCATCATTGAAAACTAGTTAAAACATTGTTCTCACATTTTGATTTGGTTTTTAAAATTAATGAATCTCTTTTAACCCTAAATAAGTTGAGTGTCTCTATTCTCCTCTTGCACACTTGCATGATCTTAAGAATTAGCAACGCATGCTTCTTCCAAAAAAAATAGGAGGCACGTCTAAGGATTTCATCATCCAAGAGGAAAATATCAATGACCTGTTATGGTGGTGTATATAAAGAGGGGAGAACAAAATCTATACCTCAAAATAGTCATCATTGTAATTGACATAAGCTTGGGACCCTATTCATCAAGACATAAGGTGAAGGAACCTTTGCTAGTTTTTTTTAGGTCTCATGCTTGTAAATGGACTTTGGTTCATAAATTAACCCTCATGTAATTTTTGGTTGATTGAGAATTCCCTATAAATCTTGTGTAGCCTATACATGGTTATAATGCATCAATAAGTAGTTATCTCCAAGAAGTTACCCACCATGTTTCCCAAAAAAATGTGCATGTTATATATGTTATACCTTCATGACATAATGAGAAATCTTTGATGATAAAAATCAATTAATTTCTCCAATATGTGACTTACATATCAAACTTTAACAAGGCATATTGATCGAATTATATCCATTTAAACACACTTTATTGAATAATTTCAAGATCATTAATTTGTATCTTCTTTACTATGTGTCATGAATGATAGGTGCATGTTTCTAAGGTTTAATGGTCTACAATTTCCAAGTCAAATTTCACATCTAACAACCATATACATCCATCAACCTCATTCCATAGCCATTAGTAAAACTTGAAATTTACATCCTAAGATCACACACCCCATCCTATATACCTAATCATATCCCAACATCCTTATCCAATAGTCTCCCTTTTTAGGATAATCCATTAATCTATCCCATTTTCATACCATAAATCCTAAATCTTAGGTCACATTTTGCAAACCCTTTTTAGGTTTCATCCATACCATAACTTCATCATGTCTTTCAAATCCAACATCACAACTTTCCTATCAACATCTTTTGTCTAACACCATCCTTTACCAGTTTTTATCATCACTAGTTCATAGAGGGCATATTTGACTTTGCCTTAAAGGAATCACAAGGCCCTAAATATATTAATCCAAATCAGTTCCAAGCTATGGTGGTTCATTCATTATCCTCTTATTAACTTATATTTAGTCTTGTATATATGTCCTCTATTGATCTATCATATACTTATACCCAAGCACTTAAAATTGGGATATTATGAAGATGACATAGAACCTCAAAAAAGAATCACTGTCAAAGCTTATAATGGTGTAGAACAAGTGTTTAAAGGAACTATTGGTTTCCCATTCAAGTGGGTCCTATTTTAAAATAAACCATATTTCATGTTCTTGACCTTGAACTCTCATATTATCGCCTCCTCAAATTCCCATAGATACATTTCATGCAATTTGTTTTGTTGGCTAAAAATTTTGTAAACTAGGGAAGTTCAAAAAATTGTGATTTCAGCCACACTGTGTGAGACTGAATCTCTCCTAATTATAAGGGAAACTGCCCCTTTTTTCTTACTACTCTCTCTATTTGAAACACAAATTTAACTATGAATCATATTCTAAGCTTGGGTGGTACATCATTGATAAACCTAGAGGATCCGGTTAATACTGAGAGGGGGGTGAATCAGTATTAAAAAAAACTAAAACTTTCAACACCAAAACAGACTTATCTCATATCTAAAATCAGTCAACACTTAAACCAAATCTTCATAACAAATTTCCTTATCAGATCTTGATAATCATTTCCTCTTATGAAAACTTATTAATCAAATCAGCCATCAATTCAATATCATATCAACAAACACAGTTACCAACATATTAATTGATCAAAAAGCTTCATCAATCATATAATCATCAATACCGATAACCAATTTAAGATCTCTAATAAACAAACATACACTTTTTTTACTGGTTATCAAAAATAAAACATGAACATCACAAGAAAAGCATACCACACATGAACACCATGTTTTTCACGTGGAAACCCAAATAGGGAAAAACCACGGTGGGAATTGGTACCCACAAATATTTTGCACTTTTTCGAAATGTGCCCTATTAGGAGCCAAGACCTGTTAGAAGCTTACAATGATGCCATGTTAGGATTCAACCGGTTAAGGGATTTACCTCACCCCTATTAGAATCTTTGATCTGTTAGGATCAACCTCGCAAGAGGATTTAGAACCTAAATATTGAGTCACCCTATTAGGGGATTTTACAATATGAGGCCTGTTAAGACCTACCCGGTTAAGGGATTTTAATTGTTGAAATTTTTAGCTAACAACAGTGAATGATCTATGTATAGCACTCTAATGCTTAATTGATCAGATCCAATTAAGTTCTAAGTCTGCATCTCTCTAGAAGATCTTCTCACACACACTGGTTCGGCTTCTCACACTTCTCAAAATCACCGACACTATAAAACATCAACCTTGCCGACATAAATAACTTTTGCAACTAGGTCACCATCAAAACCCTAAGACTTACTACATAGATCATCACAGATCTTTACAACTCATTATAGATCATCATAGGGATCATTCCAATCAATTACAAATTAATATCAGTCGTTGAATGATCACAAATCGTCACAGCAAGTCATTCTGGTACAAATTCAAACCCTTAGCACATTCCGCTAAGCACTTTGCACATTCCCAAGAAATTTGTTCTCCAAATGTGCCAAAACATCTTTCAAACTCATCACACGGTTTGTGTCACATTATCATCAATACGTGAACTTGATGTAGATCACTGCCAAACCAAAAATCATTATCGGTTAATAGAATTCTTTACATGTCCTTAAACCCTTCTTAAACCCTGGCAAAACTTCATCAGAAATTCAAAACATGCCTTCCAATAACCATCATAGGATGCGGTTCCGATTACATACTCAAATCCATCATAAAATCTTATGTATCAAACTACAAGTCACCAAACATCACCAATCACCTAATTCCATCAAAACTTATCTTCTTTACCGGTTAAGGTCCTAATTCACAGTCTTGTCGGTAAACTCTGTCAAATTGTCAAACTCTTACTCTGGTAGACCAAATCACTTAGCCAACAAGTCAATCACCAAAAACCAACTGTAAACATCATTAAACATCACTTGAACCTAGTTTCCATCAATGACATTATATAAATAATTGATCATGTCATCTTCCTCTATCGGTACAATCATCCACTATCATCTCATCTTCATCAGCTATGCCAAACATGCCATCAATTTCTCCCTTTGGCATTGATGGCAACACTAAATGTCAACATACTCAACTCATATTGTTTCGCTCTATTCTGGACCTTCTCTGTAACTCTTCGCTTCTTTGTTGCATCTCATCTTTCGATTACACTATATCTACTCGAGCTAATCATATGTCTTCTCTTAATCATATTTATTCTCTCTATTTGACAGCAATTCCAAATGTGTATAAGCATCACAAATCATCAAGTCTACTATAGTTATTGTCTGCAACATGTCTGCAAACACATCTAAGTTGCTCCCCCTGCAGAGTAGTCTACATCTCATCAATCCAAAGTGAAAAATAGTCATGAAGCCCACTGGATTGATGCATCCTGCATTCTAGTTTTATCTGATTAGGGGTCTGACCCCTAATTTACCTCTGAGATTCTCAAAGGTTGTCTTTGGCAATGGTTTTGTGAAAATATCTGCTAGCTTCTCTTTGCTTGTCACATACTTCATGTGGACTTGTTTTTCCTATACTCTTTCCCTTAGAAAATGATATTTAATTCTGTGTTTTGTTCTTGCATGTAACACGGGATTTTTTGAAATATTTATTGTACTAGAATTATCACAGCAAATAGTTATCAGTTCAGACATATCAAATATGAATCCTTCCAGCACATTTCTCATCCAGATTGCCTACGTGCAATTCATTGATGTTGTAACATACCCTGCCTCTATTGTTGACTGATAAACACAAGTTTGCTTCTTACTTTTCCAAGCAACCAATCTACCTCCAAGAAGAAAAGCTCCATCGGTAGTTCTTTTCTAGTCATCTACATTGTCTGCCCAATCTGCATCAATAAACAAATCCAAAGAGAAATTTCCTTTATAAGGATACCACAAACCATAATCTACCGTGCCTTTCAGGTATAGAAATATCCTTTTCACCACTACCAAGTGAGTCTCCTTGGGATCCTTTTGAAATCTAGCAACCAATCCAACAACATGTGCAATATTCGCTCTGCTATGAATGGTATAATGCAATTAACCAATCATAGACCTTTATTCTTTCTCATCTACAAATGGTGAGTCATCTTGCTTAGACAATGTACATCATGTCACCATCAGAGTACCGATCAGTTTACAATATTTCATGCCAAATGTTTTCAACACCTCTTTGACATACTTACTTTGACACATAAAAATTCCACCATCCAACTGCTGGACCTGCAACCCAATAAAAAATTTAATTTTTCCAATAAGAGACATCTCAAATTCCTTTTTCATCTCCTCAACAAAATCCATGCAAAAGCCATCATTACCACCAATGATAATGCCATCCACAAATACTTCATCTATCAATACTTTCTCTCCATCAATATTTAGATATATGTTACTGTCCTCAATGGAACGTTGGAATCCTATCTTGATCAGGTGTGCATGCAACCTTTCAAATCATGCTCTTGATGCTTGCTTCAACCAATACAGTGCCTTATATAGTTTGCAAACCATATCTTTGTCTTTAGACAAAGCAAATCCATCTAGTTGTTCTATGTATACTTCTTCTTCAAGGATGCCATTGAGAAAAGTTGATTTAACATCCATCTCATAGACTTTAAATCCTTTAAATGTAGCATAAGAAAGTAGCATTCTTACTCCTTCCAATCTCACCATAGGTGCAAAGGTTTCACCATAATCTTCTCCTTCTTCTTGTGCATAGCCTTTGCAAACCAATCTTGCTTTATTTCTCACAACCTTTCCTTCTTCATTTAACTTGTTTCTAAAGCCTCATTTGGTTCCAATCACATTATTGTCTTTTGATTTGGGAACAAGTGTCCATATCTTGTTCTTCTCTATCCGATCTAACTCCTCATTCATTGCACTAATCCAGTCATCATCCTTTAATGCCTCTGTTACTATTTTCGGCTCAATAATAGAAATTAAACAAGAATTTTCTCTGAATTTCCTCCTTGTTTGTACTCTAGCATGTTTATCTTCAATTATTTGTTCTTCTAAGTGATTTAACCTGACGTGCCTTGGAATAACTAGTTTCGGTGTTGTGCTTCCTGCTTCATGTTCTGCATCTTCTTCATCGCTCTCTGCATTTACCAATTGAGCACCTATTTCTACAACATTTTGCTCATCAGTCTTCTACACTTCTGGTTTTATGAACACAAGTCTTTCTTCATCTTTCTCAAGCTCATATCTACTAGAATCACTAGATTTCTCGAGGAGTTCATCTATCTTCATATTATCACTCTCAATGATCTTCTTAGTTCTCTTGTTATAACATTTAAATGTCTTACTCTTTGTAGAGTAACTAAGAAAAATGCCCTTATCACACTTAGCATCAAATTTTTTAGTGTAATCATCTCTCTTAATATAACATTTACTCCCAAAGATTTTTAAATAGCTTACACTAGGAGTCTTTCTATGCCATAATTCATAAGGTGTTTTGTAATTACCCTTTTTGACAAGTACCCAGTTCAAAGTATAGACAACAGTGCTGACTACTTCTCTCCAAAACATCTTTGGTACTTCACCTTGAATCAACATGGTTCTAGCAGCTTCAACAACTGTTCTATTCATTCTCTCTGCTATCCCATTTTGTTCTAGAGTTCTAGGATCTGACATCTGCCTCTTAATTCCTTGTTCATTACAGAACTTCACAAACTCATCAGAAGTAAATTCACCTCCTCGATCAGATCTTAAACATTTTAGATTCTTCTCAGTATCTTTCTCAACAAGAGATTTAAATGCTTTAAACTTATTAAAAGCCTCAGACTTTTCTCTCAAAAAAGTTACCCACGTCATTTTGGAATAATCATCACTAAAGATCATAAAATACTTATCACCAAAATAGTTGTTAGTCCTCATAGGACCACGAAGATCAAAATGAACCAAATAAAGAATATTCTCTGAAGAAAAAGACTTACTCTTAAAGGATATAGAGGTCATCTTACCCATCTGACAATCCTTGCATAACACATTGTCCAGTCTCACAAGATGGAGCAAACCTCTAACAATACTTGACTTACTAACTTTAATCAAATTGTCAAAATTGACATGACAAAATCTCTTGTGCCACAACCAGTTGTCTTCAATCTTCGTCACCAAATAATCATTTAGGTTAGTATTCAGATGAAATAAATTACCTCTAGTTTGCTTCCTATTAGCAATCAATTCTCCATTATTTCCAAGAATTCTGCACACTCCACTTTTGAATTCAAGTAGATATCCCTTATCATTAACCTATCCAACACTAAAGAAGTTATGTTTTAGTCCTTCAACCCAAAAGACATCATTTACATTACTTTTCCCATTTAATGAAATTGATCCTTTACCTTTAACCATGCAGGGAGAGTTATTACCAAATCTTGCAACACCTCCATCAAACTCTTCAAGGGATAGGAACTTACTTTTGTCACCGGTCATGTGGTGTGAGCAACCACTATCTATTATCCATTCATCAGTGTTATCCATGTGAGACACCAAAGCCTTTTCATCAGTTAGATCCTCCTTCATAGAAACAAATACTATCTCATCATTGTCATCTTCTTTCAATTCATCATCGGTCACACCTTCATCCACTACAAAATAACAATGTTTCTTTCTTTTTCCTTTGAATCTCCTAAACTTATTTTTCTTATTAGCATTAAGGAAGTTAGCAGCTATGTGTCCAATCTTACTACAAGAGAAACACTTCAAGGGTAATTTACCTTTATATTTACCTGTTCCTCTAGGGAATATTCTAGCCATTAATGCCTCAAGTTCCATCAGATGATCTTCATCATTACCATCACCTTTGCTACCATCATGACTAGACCTGTAGTCATGATTATGACAAACATCTTTTCCTTTCCTTGTTGATGTACCAAATACTGAATCCTTAAAGGCAGATTCAAAAGGTTTGGAAACACTATTATCAAAACTGTTAAGTTCAAATGCAATTAACTTTCCAATTAAAGAATCAATAGTAACTTTATCTTTTGAAATGGATCTCAGTTCTTGAATAGTAGACACTTTGATAGAATACTATAGGTAAAAGTGTTCTAAGTATTTTTCTAACAATAGTATCATCTTCAATTATACCTCTGGTACTCTTTATTCCACCTACAACTTCCTTAATCCTTTGTCCATATTGAGTTATGTTCTCACTATCAACCATTTTCATATCATCAAATTTTCCTCTCAGACTCTTTTCCTTTGCCCTTTGTACATGTTCATCTCCTCCATAGATTAAATTTAATTTCTCGCACACTTCATTTGCAATTCCTAATACATGAACATATATATATTCAGAGTCAAACAAAGTACTTACAATTGCTTCAAGAGCCTAAATGTTTTCATGCTATTCATTGAACTCATATGGTGTCAAGGGACTAATAGTAGGTGCAACATACTTGGTTGTCACATGATTCTAGTACTGTGAACCCATTCCTTTAATATAGATCTTCATACGATCACTCCATATCCGGTAGTTGTCCTTGGTAAACTTGGGACCCTCCTTCTTCATCATCTTTCACAAAATCTTTCACTCAAACTATTAGGCTTTCTACACATAGAGGACCAATGCTCTTATACCAATTGATAAACCTAGAGGATCTGGTTAATACTGAGAGGGGGAGAATCAGTATTAACAAAAACTGAAACTTTCAACACCAAAACAAACTTATCTGATATCTAAAAAAATTCAACACTTAAACTAAATCTTCATAATAGATTTCCTTATCAGATCTAGATAAACATTTCCTTTTATGCAAACTTATTAATCGGATCAGCCATCAATTCAATATCAGATCAACAAACACAGTTACCAACATTTTAACTGATCGGGAAGCTTCATCAATCATATAATCATCAATATTGGTAACCACTTTAAGATCTCTGATAAATCTTTACTGGTTATCAGAAATAAAACATGAACATTACAGAAAAGCATACCACACATGAACACCATGTTTTTCACGTGCAAACCCAAATAGGGAAAAACCACGGTGGGAATTGGTACCCACAAATATTTTGCACTCTTTCGAAATGCGCCCTGTTAGGAGCCAAGCTCAGTTAGAAGCTTACAATGATCCCCTATTAGGAGTCACCCGGTTAAGGGATTTACCTCGATCCTATTAGAAGCTTTGATCTATTAGGGTCAACCTCACAAGAGGATTTAGAACTCAGATATTGAGTCACCTTGGTAGGGCATTTTACAATGTGAGGCATGTTAGGACCTACCCGGTTAAGGGATTTTAGCTATTGTAATTGTTAGAGAATAATAGTGAATGATCTATGTATAGCACTCTACTACTTGCTTGATCAGATCAAATTAAGTTTTAAGACTGCATCTCTCTAGCATATCTTCTCACACACACACTGGTTTGGCTTCTCACACTTCTCAAATCAACGACACTACAAAACATCAACCTTGCCAACATAGATAACTTTTACAACTAGGTCGGCATCAAAACCCTAAGACTTACTCCATAGATCATCACATATATTTACAACTCATTACAGATCATCATAGGAATCATTACAATCAATTACAAATTAATATCAGTCGTTGAATTATCATAAATTGTCATAGCAAGTTGATCTGGTACAAAGTCAAACCCTTAGCACATTTTGCTAAGCACTTTGCACATTCCCAAGAAATTTGTTCTCCAAATGTTCCAAAACATCTTTCAAACTCATCACACAGTTTGTGTCACATTATCATCAACATGTGAACTTGATGTAGATCACCACCAAACCAAAAATCATTATCAGTTAAGAAAATTCTTTAGCGGTCCTTAAATCCTTCTTAAACCCTTGCAAAACTTCATCAGAAATTCAAAACATGCCTTCCAATAACCATCATAATATGCAGTTCTGGTTACATACTCAAATCCATCATAAAAGCTTATGTATCAAACCACAAGTCACCAAACATTGCCAATCACCTGATTCCATCAAAACTTATCTACTTTACCAGTTAAGGTCTTAATTTGCAGTCTTGCCAGTAAACTCTGTCATACTGTCAAACTCTTACTTTGGTAGACCAAATCACTTATCCAACAAGTCAAACACCAAAAACTAACTGTACACATCATTAAACATCAGTTGAACCTGGTTGCCATCAATGACAATATAAATAACTGATCATGCCATCTTCCTCTACCGGTACAGTCATCCATCATCATCTCATCTTCACCAGTTATGCCAAACATTCCAACAATCATCCTAATCTCTCTTTACAATATATGTTATTATCTCCTCTTTTTCAGGAAAGAATCTACAATGTTGATAAGTAATGATTAATAAAACTTTGAAGTTACAAAAAAATAACTTAAAGTATGTGAATGAATATACAAATAAAGAAGCAAAGTTTTTGTGAACCCTCAAAGTCCTTTGTTGCTTCTCTAGGATGAGCAGATAGTTCCCAAGCTCAAAGTCTTGCTATCCTATTATAATTTTGATAATATTTTCTTGAAAATAATAAAGTGAAGCTCAAAGTCTTCAAACCACCACCTCCTTATCAAGATAACAAAGCAAAGCACAAAGTCTTTGAAATACTATCTTATTACAATTCAGCTGACTTTTGTCAAAAGAGCAAAATTAATCTCAAAGTCTTCAAGTTCTTACCTCTTTTACTAATTAACAATTCTATTTAACAAGAGCTGAAATGTAACACAAAGTTTACAAGCCGACACTTATTCTACTCTTTAACATTTTCTCAACACAATGATTTTATTTGATCACAATAATATTTTATCACAAGAATGATGTAAGAACACTCTCACCATAAATCACAATGTATCCAACACAAAGTTTGAATGCCAAAAGTTTCTTCTTATTTGATCAAATTTGTGAAGCAACAATAAGATCTCAAAGTTTCACTTTTTCTCTTCTCTTCAGTAGAGTTTCGTTGCATAAGATTAAAGATTCATAGATCCAAATTACAATGAGAAACCTCATATATATAGGAGGTGCAATGAGAAAAAATAGGAAAAACTCAAGTAACTCTGACTTTTTCAAAAGCAAAGTCTTATTTGACTTGGGACGTGCAAAATCTAGATACAAAAGTGTATATACAAAATGACACTTAAAGTGTGAATTGGAATTACAAAATGACACTACTAGAAATGCATAAAAATGACTAAGTGTCTGGAGCCTCGTCTTGTTTCCAACATTATTCACCAATGGAGTCTCCATGTCCTCACTTGGTAGCCCTTACTTTAAAATTCTTATGTTCTGGTATATAGAATCTGATGTCTGAAATGGAGTTGTAGGAATGGATTTGAAGAATTCCCGATGTTAGACCCCAAAATTGCCAATCGGGGTTTAAGAAGTGCATTTCAGACTTATAAGTCTGATTTGCACTTGAGAGACTCAAAAATATAAAATGGTGTAAATCATGCCTAAAATTCCAATTTGCAGCTTGCTTAAAGCAAAGGAAAGGAGAACTGCATTTTGATGTATGTCGGGGTTATACCCCCAACATGCATCATGCGAAAGAACTGTTAGACAGCTTAGATAACTAGAGGACAACTGAGAGGGGGGGTGAATCAGTTGTCACCGGATTATAGAACTTTAAGCATTTAAACCCTTATTACCGGAACACATAAACTTAATATCGGAATGCATAAACCAAATACCAGAATGACTAATAAAGCATTTAAACATAAACATAAATCACAGAATAGTTACCATCCATCCATAATACATGACACCAAGATTTGTACGTGGAAAACCCGGTAAAGGGGAAAACCACATTGGGAAGCCTACACATAGTCAGATAATACTTCTATAGTAAGTATGTGATTACAATATGAGGGGCCTGCACATGCAGGAAGGCCATCAACCTAGAGCACACTGCTCATCACAAAAAGGAGCCTCACTGACTACATAAACATCGCACTACAATCCGGAAAGAAGAGTGAACTGCAAGTATAGCATCTCCTATGCCTGAGTATAGTTTCGGTTAAGCTCAATATCAGAGGCCTTAAACCTCTCTTACAAACCCAATTCGATCACCTATGATTGACCAAACCTTCTGCATATGATTACAACATTATTTCCATGCAGATCATCCCATAACCTTGACCTATCAACTCAGGTCTCTATCGGAGGGGCAAAAAACCCCAACCTGTATCTAAAGTACTCAAATGATTCTTTAGGCAAAGGTTTACTGAAAATGTCTGCAATCTGCTCTTTAGTGTTCACAAAAATCAGTCTAACTTCATTTACTTTCACCTTCTCCTTCAAAAACTTATACGTGATAGATATATGCTTTGTCTTAGAATGAAATACCGGATTCTTTGATATATCAATAGCAGCAAAGTTATCACAGTGAATAACTACCGGTTCATTACAATCCACCTTTATATCCTTCAACATTTTCTTCATCCATATGACTTGTGTATAGTTAGTAGCAGCAACAACATACTCATCTTGAACTGTAGATAAAGAAGTTCACGATTGCTTCTTGTTGATCCATGAAACAAGTTTCTTTCCAAGAAAGAAATTTCCACGGGATGTTCTCTTTTGGTCATCAACATCTCCAGCCCAATCTGCATCTGTATATACACATAATGTAAAGTCGTCATTTTTAGGATACCACAAACGATATTCAGTAGTTCCCTATAAATACCTGAAAATCCTTTTCACTGCTCTCTCATTATTTTCTCTAAGATCACTCCAATATCTTGATACAATACAAATTGCATTCATTATATCCAGTCTAGTCTAAGTTAGATATAACCAACCACCAATCATAGATTTGTACCTAGTAGGATTTACCGATGTAGATGCATCTTTCTTGGTCAATTTCTCACTTGTAACCATAGGATTACTAATCAGTTTACAAGTTTCCATACCAAATTTCTTCAATAGCTCTCTAGTATACTTAGTTTGACAGATGAAAATACCTTTATCAGTTTGAGAAATTTGCAAACCTAAGAAAAATATCATCTCCCCAATCATAGACATCTCAAATTCATTCTTCATATAGCTAGAGAATTCCATACACAACTTATCTTCACCTCCAAAAATGATATCATCAACAAAGACCTCAATAATCAATATGTCATCATCAGTGATCTTATAATATAAATTATTGACAGCATTACCTTTAGTGAAATCAAGCTTCAAAAGATATTTATCCAGTCTTGCATACCAAGCTCTAGGGGCTTGTTTCAATCCATATAAAGCTTTCCTTAACCTACAAGCCATGTTTTTATCATCTAAAAGTGAAAATCCATCAAGTTTCTCAATATAAACTTCATCTTCAATGTCTCCATTCAGAAATGCACACTTAACATCCATCTGATAAACCTTGTAATTCTTATGGGCAATGTAAGCAAGAAATAATCGCATAGCTTCAATCCTAGATACTGGTGCAAAGGTTTCATCATAATCAATTCCTTCCTTTTCAGAATATCCTTTACAAACCAATCTATCTTTATTCCTCATGACTTGTCCATCCTCATTCAATTTATTCTTAAAAACCCATTTAGTTCCAATAACATTCTTATTTATAGGTCAAGGAACTAAAGTCCATGTGTTATTATTTTTATCTGATCTAGTTCTCCTTCTATAGCTTTCATCCAACATTCATTTTTACAAGCTTCAATTACTGATGCTAGTTCAACTTGAGAAATAAAACTTACCTCATCAGCTACCAAACTTCTTCTTGTCATCACTCCTTTGCTTTTGTCTCCAATGATCTGATACATACATAGGAGTCTTTTGATTTTCTGTTCCTCTGTCCTAATCTTCAGTTACTGTTGAATTTTCTTATACTACCGGAGTAACTGGCTCAACATTTTGTTCTGATATAGGTGTTATCAATTTAGTTATGATCATTTCCACTACCAGTTCACTCTCATAAGTTCTGATTTGGCTTTTTTTTTCTACTCATCCACTTTGACATTTGTGCTCTCCACAATTCTCTGCAATCTTTTGTTATAACATCTATATGCTTTTCTTTCATTATAATAACCAATAAATATTGCTTCATCACATCTAGGATCAAACTTTCCAATGGAATCATCTCTTTTGATATAGCATTTACTACCAAAGATTTTGAAATACTTAAGTGTTGGTGTATGACCAAACCCTAACTCATAAGGTGTCTTACTGGTATCTCCTTTGATATGAACTTTGTTGAATGTGTATACCACCATTCTTACAGCTTCTCTCCAATAGATATGAGGAAGATTAGCTTCCATCATCATGGTTTTAGCTACATCCAAGATAGTTTTGATCTTTCTTTCCATAACTCCAATCTGTTGAGGTGTCTAAGGTGCAAACAACTGTCTCCTTCACAATAGTTGTTAAATTCACTGGATGTGAATTCTCCACTCTGATCTGACCTTAAGCATTTAATCTTCAATCATGTCTCTATCTCAAATTTAGCTTTAAATATTTTAAACTTTGCAAATGATTCAAACTTCTCCCTTAGAAAAGTAACCCACATCATTCTAGAATAATCATCAATGATTAGCATGAAATATCTATCACCTTGAAAACTTTTGATTCTATCAGGACCACACATATCAGTATGAATAAGATCAAGAACATCATTATATTTGTCTTGTATACTCTTAAAAGAAAATCTTGACTTTCTTTCCCATTTGACATTCCTTACATACCGGATTATAGGGCTTTACAATCTTAGGTATATCTCTAACTGCCTTAGTAGAATTAATCTTCACAATGCAATCAAATTTCACATGACACAACCTCTTATGCCATAGCCAACTCTCATCAATTTGTGAAATCAAACATGCCTTCTCACCGGAGTTCAAATGAAAGATTTTACCTTTAGTTTGTGTACTAGTTGCAATTTCCAAACCAAATCTGTTGATAATCTTGCATTTTCCATCCTTGAATTGTAACTGAAATCCCTTATCCACCAATTGTCCTACACTCAAAATATTATACCTTAAACCTTCAACATAATAAACATTATTAGTGTTATGCTTACTGTCCAGTGATATTGTTCCTTTTCCCTTGATCATGCATGCTTTGTCATCTCCAAATCTAACCAAACCACCATCAAATTCTTGCATAGATAAGAACATCATTTTATCTCCAGTCATATGATGTCAACATCCACTGTCAATTACCCATTCATCCTTGTCTTCAATTTTAGCAGCAAGGGCCTTCTCTTCAGGTACCAGATCATCTTCCTTGATAGCCAAAAATACCCATTCATTTCCATTGTCGGATCCACTAGCTGAATCTTGTGTTGGTTCATCATCAGAATCAGTCACACCTTTCTCACCCACATAGTAGCATGATTTGTCTTTGTTTTTCCTATACTTATGTTTGTTCTGATAATCATGGTTAGGCCAAAAATATCTTCTAACTCTTTTTTCAAATCTTGAATTCCTTTGAGGACATGTAGATGCAAAATGACCTGTCTTATTACATGAAAAGCATTTAAAAGGTGATTTTCCTTCATACTTACTTCTTGTCGATCCTTTAGGTACTCTTATAGAAAATAAGGCTTCAAGTTGCTCAAAATATTCATCTTCTTTCTTCATATCCTCTAGTTCCTTCCATATAAAGCTTTCCAATCACTCTTGCTGGTAGATGATGTAGATGCATGAAAAGAAGGTGCAGATTTAACAGCTCCAAAAGGTCCAAATTCCTCAAGCTCAAAAGCAGATAATTTCCCAACCAAGGTATCCCTATTAACAGAGGTGTTCATCATAGTTCTAAGCTCATTAATTGCAGTATCCTTGATCTTATAAGCTGGTGGAAAAGATCTCAATACTTTAGAAACTATTTCATCTTCGCTCAAAGATCCACCACAACATTGAATTCCCAAAACAATCTCATTAACTCTCTCCATAAAAGTAGTAATCCTTTCATCTTCTTCCATCTTCATATTTTTATACCTTACCCGGTAACCATAAAGTTTAGCAATTTTAATAGTAGGGTCACTTTCATTCAGAGTCTCCAATTTGTCCCATATAGCCTTTGCAGTTGATATGTCAGTTAGTCCCATAATTTGTTGATCAGAAAGTGCACACAAAAGGGCTTCTCTAGCTCTACAATCATTCTCAAGCTCTTTATCCAGACCAGTCGGAGGAGGATTTCCAAATGTCGGATTAAATGATGTAACACCATTCTCAGTGATCTCACAAATTTCCTTTCCAAGACATCTCAGATGAGTCTCCATCTGAATCTTCCATACCCTGTAATTTGTTCCATCAAACCTAGGAATTTCTCTCCAAAAAACAATAGCAGATGAACTAGATGAGCATGAACTACTAGATTCCATAGAATCTTCCTCAAGTGTTTAAGCTTCTGCAAAGAGGAACAAGCACTGATAACAATTGTTAGATAGCTCAGATAACCAGAGGACAACTGAGAGGAGGGGGTGAATCAGTTGTCACTAGATTATATAACTTTAAGGATTTAAACCCTTATTACCGGAACACATAAACTTAATACCGGAATGCATAAACCAAATACCAAAATGACTGATAAAGCATTTAAACATAAACATAAATCATAGAATAGTTACCATCCATCCATAACACCAAATGCCCTAATCTCACTTTCAACCACACACTTGTGGAATACGAAAGAGCCTAGAGGTATCACACAATTGGCTACTTCTTCTTGTGGAAGAGAGAGCCACGGGCTACCTATTAGGATTTCTATTCCTTTGTTGTAATTGAAAGATGAAATGATGCAAGTTCAATCCCTAACCCCAAAGTGCAAGTATGAACTAATAACAAGATTACAGAATTGAACTTAAATGATGGAAAGTTGTAAACACAAGGACAAGACAAGAATGCAAATGTGTACCCGGAGTTAAAATCTGTGTGAAAATGTTCGGGACGGGGGCGCAGGCGCCACTGTCCTGATTCTGCCCCTGAAACTGCTCCGAAAACTGCTGTTTTGCAACCTGAAAAGCTGTCAAAATGCTGAAACTTGCTGTCTGCCAGAAGGACCAGGGTGCCCAGCGCCCCTGTCCCAGGGACCAGGGCACCCAGCGCCCCTGTCCTGGCAGGACCAGGGCGCCCCACGCCCCTGTCCTAGCTTTCTGGGCTGGAATTTGGTGTGTTGTTCTGTCTCAGTCTGCTTCTTTCGGATCTGCAACTTGCGGCGTCGTCTGAATCCCGAAATCTGCACTTATATCTGAAAAGGTGTTTTGGGCGGCTATATAGGGTTTTGCCTTAGTCAAACCCCCGCTTCGGTGATTTCCACCTCCACGGATAGCCAAGTTGTATTGTAAAATGTATTGTGTGTGCAGACCTAGTGTGTGTGCAAGGTCCTTAAATGCAAGAAAGCAAACTAGAGCAACCTAGAAAGTAAACCCTAATTGCTTGTAAATGATAGTGTAAATGCTCTAAATCAAGATGCAAAGTGATCTAAAGCATGAATAAAGGATATATTGAAGCTTATGCAAAGACATGAAAACAAACATGAAATCATACCCAACCCTCAAGGGAGGAGTACAAGCCAATCTTCAGTCGGTAAATCTCCTATTGTTCTTCAATGTCTTCCAAGCCCTAAATAGATGAATGAAATTGATAAATGCTTGATAGAAGGATGTTGAATGTTGTTGAAGTCTTCAAAGATCTGCTCTTTTGCTGCATAGAAGGTCCTTGAAAGCCAAAAATCGGATCCTTTCAAATGAAGAAAGAGAGCTCTTATATATGAAACCCTAGGTCTTAATTTCGACTTTTGGCCGACCTAGAGATTGAATATCCCGCCAATTTCTTGGGGTTAAGCTTTATTTTATGATTGGATCGTGCTCCTAAAATTTCAGGAAAAATGTCCAGGACCATGTTGCACTCCGGGCGCCATGGTCCCGACAACTTTTCACCAAATTTTTAGGGCCGTCGGATATGATGATTTTAGAGAGAATCCCAAAGTTACAGCTGATTTCGAGATGTTTTGACCCCCGAAATCAAGCCCCCAAGTTCAAAATAGGACCTAATTAGGGTTTTTGATTAAATGATGTATTGGAGGAATAAAATGAAAAGGGCACACTTTAATGAAAGGGCCCAACTTTATGATGTAGGAAATGATAAAATAGGACCCTAGACCTAATTAATTTAATTAATTAAGTGCTAAAGGGGAAATGCAATGCAAAATACAAAATGCGCCAAGGCGGGTGCTAAACTAGGTGTGAAATTGTACCACCCTAGCAAGTGCGTACAATTTACGACGCTACACATATTTATACCAACCTGAGACCTAAACAATTAGGTCAGCCACCTAAAAGATAATACAATAAATTCATAACATAAACCCATAATCCAATGATCAACCAAGTCATCTTAGGCTGAAAACAATATAGACCAATCATTAAATCCCATCGGTAACGCATCAGGAACATCCTCCAACACATTACAAAAACAAGTCCATAACCTAGATAACATCGGACCCAAAATAGGTTGCCATAAACCAAATCCAACACTGTCGATGAACTAAAACATGAACGATAAAACTAACAGCATCCTGAAAGCCATCTAGAAGTCAGACCAACACCACTCATCACGTGCATCAAAATATCTTCAACAAATCTCTGTCGGTAAAACCTTTACCTATGACCAAAAGGCTTACTAGAACATATGATAGATCCTGAGTCATCAAATCCTGAACCAACTGATCATGATACACATCTGAATAGCATGAATGACATATCCAAACCAATTCCACAAACCAAAGAATATTGGATCCTACCGGATCAATATCATAATCAACCACTCTACCGAAACCAATCATAAATTGGTAAACAACCAAAACAACCGGTGTTGCCATCAATGACAAAACATTAATGCAACACGTAATCAATTCCATATTGCCAACAGGAACAATGATGTATGGCAGGGTTATACCCCCAACATGCATCATGCAAAAGCACTTGGGAAAATCACAAAAGAAAATGGTGTGGGTTGAGGTTATACCTCCAACATGCACCGTGAAGGGGAGACTTGGTGTAGATTACAATCATAACCCTGTTATACACTATTTTTCTTGTGCATAAACATTGGTGTAAGGCAGGGTTACAGCACCAACTTACACCTAAAGGGAAGGACTTGGTTTAACTCAGGGTCGCAACCCCACCTTACACAAAAAATAGGTGTGGCTTAGATTTTTCAGCCTTAGGTGTAGTTCAGGTTTATAAACCTAACCTACACCTAACATGAGTTTTTAGATGGATATGAATTCATGTAAATCGGGGTTGCAAACCCAATTTGCATCGGACCTTAAAAATTTTGAAGGGAAGTGTAATTCAGGTTTGTAAACTCGATTTACACTTGTATGCACAAAAGAGGTGTAATTTGGGCTTGTGAACCCGAATTACACTTAAATAAAAAAACTCACTTAAAAGACCCAAAAAAAGGACTAGAACCTCGAGGGTCCTAAATAATGCATGAGGGGGAATAAAGACTACCTTGAAAAGCATTCTTAGAGCACATGAGCTACAAATTTAGACAAGATTTGTAGGGGTTATCTTGTTTTTGTGACATATCCAAAAACGATGACAACATGTTCCTTCCATATACTACCAATGTCTTAAACTCCCACATAAGGGCATAGAAGTCTCAATTCTCATTAATCCTAACCCCTTCCAATCTTGCAAGACATTACAAGGGCCATACAATAAATATCATCACTATCGTAGTGCTAACATTTCAATTTGTATGCCATTAGCATTTTCATGCTACGTTGACCCTAATACTTTGGGATCAACATCTTCCACTGATCTTGTGTGCCACTCAAGGCCAATATTAAAGATAAAGGGTGTGGGAAGTATAATCTACACAACACATTCTATGTAGGTCAACTCCCTCTTTCACTATTCTCTTATAGGAAACCCCAACATTGTATCAAGAAAAATCTTAAATTCATCTAATGTGGTACAACTAATTTCATTTGGCATGGTTTCCTTGAACATGATTTTTTTATGATGACATAATTTCCTTGTTATAAAAATATGATGAGTATGTACCATGTTTTTTTGAGGACTTCAAACATGTAAAAACGTGAGAGACAAAGGAAAATAATTTAATAACCATGATTAAGGAATTATTCATCTTCTTACAATCAAGGCTAACTATTCTAGATTTGACTTATGATACATGCTATTAATTAGGGAATCCTACAATACCAATGAAACCTCTGATATTTCAAGGTCATTTCTTTTATTTAATTGTGTGAGAGGATTGGACTTTTAAGACACCTTCCCCATGTTTTCTACCCTTTCACATGACATATCAATTTGCACCATAAATTTCAATACTAAGCCTCATGTTTACATAATTACCCCCATCACTTCATCCATTGATCATCCTGTTGCAAATATGTGTTCTTGTTGTCACTGATGTCAAACTTGTTGATCAAGATGAGCAACTTGATTACAATGTGTTGTATCGATGTAGTCAAGTATAGTGCAGTTATAGTAGGATTGCAGTGTGGTCATGCAGATGTGTGAGCCTATTTTTGGTTGTTCTAGAAAGATTTTGATGATGTATCCTGAAGTTTTCAGAGTTTTGGTGTTGGTTTCTTAGATCCGCAATTGGTGTTTACACATGTATAGTTGTTTTGGTGTCAGTGTATAGAAATGTCAGCCATTCCCATACCTGCTAGTATTCTAGTGATGTGGTTCAATTATTTAGTGTTAGTAGTGTTTTTTAATGCTATCTTGGACGACCACAACTAATCTTAGTGGTCCACATTGAAGATTGTGTAAAGTTGTGGCAATGTCCTTTGACAGTTTATCTTTTGCACCTAATAATTTTTTGATCTGTGCGGTTGTGTGTGGATCTATGGGAAATAATTTAGGATGGACTGGAAGGTGTGTTGACTTGGTCTGAAGCCTCACACATCTCATTTTTCCTTCTAGATTTTCTTTCAAGTTTTTTTCTGGCCAACTATTTTGTATTTACAAGTTACACCTAATTAGGTTGACCTATTTGGTGTTCTTGAGGTTATAGTTGGTAGATAAAAGATGGAATCATTGTGAAAAGAAGGAGACAAGGCGTATGTGTGTGTGTGTTGTGCAAAGTATATGTGAAGCAGTATAGTGGTCTGAAAGTGTTACAGAGTAGTGATGAAGATAGTTTATAATATGTTTTGAATTGTGAACTGTGAGCAGCATTTCACTGGATGTAATTCCTTATAGTTAAACTATATTGATGTATCTTTATCAGATGTATTGTATCTTGCCCTGAAGAAGTGATCTACAGTGTTTGCAAGTCTTTTTTTGTATATTTCCCTAAGGTTGTGCACCTTAGCTTCGCAAGTCATCTCAAGGTAAATGATCTCCTTGGCCTTTGGCCTAGACATTGTAATCATTTTATCATATACTAAGATAGTTCTCATCGTGATTTTTCCCAATTTGGTTTTTTCATGTAAAAATATTAGTGTTCTTGTGTGGTTGCTTTTGTGGTTTTGGTTATTTACTTCCATGCACATGTTAGATGGAATGAATGTTCAATAAAAGATTAAATATGATTAATTTTTAGTGTATGTTGATGCACCCCCCGCCTCTTAACATTCAGTGGTGTTCAACACGTCCCATCATCCATCCAAAACTTAATACATGAACCAAAAATAGTATTTATCTTTAGACACATTCAAAACTAATGAAGATTTAGTAGAGTTCATGGAACTCTATGGTGGAATTACAACTATTAATAACAAAATGGGTTTTCACATAGAATTTGATGCAATAGTCTATTTTGGGGAACAAGAAAAATTTCTTATTTCTAAAAATAAAAATTAAAAATCAAAAAAAATAAAAATTTATAGTCCCCTAGTAAAAACCTCTCTTAGGTGCCATTGAACATACAAAACAAAGTAAGATAAATAAAATGTCTACTAATGAAAACCTCTATGAGGAACTTGGTCTTCCTTTAGCATTTTCATAGTGATCTAAATGATCATTAATATTGGTAGAAGAATTAAAATAAGTCAATTTAGGTACTAATATTGATCCAAAAATCACCTTTATTGCAATAAGTATATCAGAAGAAGAATAGGAAACCATAATTATCCTTAAGAAATATGTAAATAATTTCATTTGGTCCTATGTAGACATGTTGGGTTTATATCTTTCACTTGTCCTTCATATAGAGGTGTATTTGAATGTCAAACCAATGAAACAAAATCTTCGTAATATGCACACTCTCAAGTTACAATATGTGTTAATGAAGAAGTCAAGAAACTATTGGGGATTAGCTTTACAAAACCAATTGAATATTTTAAATAGATCTCCATTATTATCTTTGCTAGAACAAAGCCAAAAGGAATCAAAGTGAATTTTTACTCTCAAATATAGACTTTGTTAGAAATGTTATTGGGTAACTGAGCATATTGTTTCGGCTCAGGGGGAGTTTTCAAAGAAAGTCTTTTGGTCCCCACTTTTGAGTTGGTGCATGTCGTCGGTCCATCATGACTATGTTAGAGATGATATCTAATATGCTCAGGGGGAGTTTTCAAAGAAAGTCTTTCGGTCCCCTCTTTTGAGTTGGTGCATGTCGTCGGTCCATCATGACTATGTTAGAGATGATATCTGGTAATTCAAGGTTTGTGTTGTTGTCATCAATTAGACATCTTTTGGCGGTAAAACCCTAGAAAGAATTGGTAAGTTAAATTTGGCAATTCAAGATCATTTCCGTCATTATGCAAAAAGGAATTGTTTGAGGAGAAACAATAGAAATTAAAAGAGCATAGATTAGAGAAGCATATCAAGCATAGAATCGAAGATCATTGTGAGAGAATCAGGCAGCGGAAGTTTTCAGTTGATGGAAAAGGTATGGCTAGATGAATTTGACACAAAGAAGATTAAAAAATTGGAAAGGTGTCTTAATGAAGCATATTTGCAGAAGGTCAAAGAGTTAAGTCACAAAGGAATGGATTTATGGAGTGAGTTTCCATGGATCAACAATGAAGATGTGATTAGGTTAATTTTGAGTCATGTGCAAAATGAATGTATTGTGTTGGATAAATCCTATCCGATCAAGAAGGACATTGTGTTGTATTTGCAAAATGAATGTATTGTGTCAGAGAGTGGACAGTATTGCGGTAATCCTTTATCAGTTCTATTTCAAGTAGTTTGTTCACTAGAGTAGTGCAGTAATCCCTTACCGAACTTGTTGCAGGGAATTGTGGATGGTGGTACAGTGATCCCTTACTAGATCTGTTATGAGTTTTTTTGAGCTGCTATCTAAGCTTAACTTGGAACTGACTTCATGCATTTGGAGATGCAATTTTCCTCAGTTCAATTATTTTCTTTTACATTGAGCATTCTGCCAGTGAGCCACTTTTGTATCTAGTAGTGAGCCAACCTTTTGTAAACACCATATAACTATTTATATTATCTTAAGAGCTAACCCTCTCTGTGATTTTTCCCATTTAGGTTTTCCATGTATAAAATCTGGTGTTCAATTTGTGGTTGTGCTATTTTTTTATTCTGTATTTTCTATTTCATGTTGATGAGCTTAATTGATAAAATAGATATATCAGTAAAAGTTTTAGAAATTGTGGGAATACCGGTTTCCTCATGTGAGCTAGGTGAAAACATGGTTGCATAGCTTGCTTCCTCATGTTGTTCACAAGCTTCAGATTTGGGAGAATTGTTAACAAAACTTGAACAAAACTCCTCTATTATGCTTGTGAAAAGGTCTTCTTCAAGTTCCTTGTTAGCTTCTTCATGCACAATATGTTCAAGTTCATGACCTTGAAATATAGATGCAGTCTTCTCATTTTGTTCAGCTTGACTGATACCTTCATGCATGTCCATCTTTTCACATATCATGATATGATTGTCCTCCTTTACCAGCACCTTGGCCTTCAACCTCTTGTTGTGTATTGTTCATGGTATCTGGCATGGTCTTTTCTTTTTGTTCTACAGCTTTCTCATACTACATAAACCAGATATGAGAGTCGCCACTATGTTTGCTTCCTCCTCTTAGAAGAGATTAGCAAGATCACTTTGTTCAGATTTAGAGTTCTCCACTACTTCATTTGTTGGTGGTACCTCAAGTACAAGATTTTCTAGTGATGAAGGAAGCTTGTCTTTATTTTTGGCTACATAACTAGGAGCAGTATTTAGATATGGCCTTCTTGGAATGTCTTCATAAGGAGAAGAGAATGCACCTTGAGCTATTTGCTTTTTGAGGGAAAGTGGCTCATTGGCCAACCTCCGCACCATGGGATCTATTCTCTTGGTAGATCATTATCCCAAAGAAGAGTTTTCTTTGAATCCACTTGGCTCTATCTTTATCTTACCAGCAAGGACAAGGTCATCTTCAACTTCTATGGCTATTCGTTGTGCAGTAGCCAAATCTGCAAGAGCATTTCTCCGCAAAATAAAACTCACCTCTAGCAATTGTGCATTAATAAAGAAACATTTTAAGTTTCTAGCAGTAGGTTGTGAGGCAGTCAGAATACGGTTGTGCATCTTATTGAACTTTGCCACAAATTCTCATATAGACTCTTGTGGTTCCTTCTTCATTTGAGTCAATTGTGCTAAAAGTGCATGCTCATCTTCAGCGAGTTTGAACCTTGCCTCAAACCTTATTTTGAGGCTAGCCCAATTTGTGATACAATTATTTGGAAGATTATAAAACCAATCAATAGTTGCACCTTACAAAGTTTCAATAAATAATCTCACAGAAACATCTTCATGTTCAACACCGAGAACACCACATGTGATATAAAAAGCAGCGTTGTGCTTATTAGGATGTTGAGCACCATCTCCCAAAAACTTAGGCAAATTATTTCTTGTGCCTTTTGGAAGTTCATGTAAAGGTTTCATTAGGCTTAAAGGGCCAAACACAATACCCCAAGGACCTGGGACAGCCATACTTAATGGATTGTATGGGGGAATTACAAAACGATTCACGATTGGGATAACCGCAACTTGAAAACTTGACGCCTCACTTGGTATAGGAGACCGTTGTACAATAGGAGGAAAACTCTATGTTTGCTACAAAGGAGATCTTGATTGAGGAGGAGTCACAAAATGAAAATTATGCTGCTGCAAAAACTCAAAGGTAGGATCAACAATTCCTATTGCTTGTCGTCCACGAGTGTAACTTCGATCAGCCAAATTAGTACTTTGAAAAAATCATCAATATAGACATTACAATGGAAAAACACATTGCAACCCAAAAGAGAAAATATCGGTTGCACGTCGCTCCCCAGCAAACTTGCCAAAAAATTGTTGGGTGAATATTTTGTCACCAGCATACCAATGAAAAAATATGTATTTCACACACAGCTATGTTAAGACAAAGTCTTTCCTCTCATCAAGGGGAGGTTCCTTGGAAGAATTTGGGTATTTCAACAACATTTAAATTAAATTTGGGGGTAATATTAGGGTATGTAATTCTCTTTTTTCAAAATTAATCTATCACCCTTCACTTGATGATATTTCTTACAACTAAAAACTAATTGAACTTCTTTACAATGATTTTTAATATTTCAACAATCATGTAAGCTCAAAGTCTTACGTGAGTGCAAATTACTTTATTCACCACAATTACAACTATAATCACAGCTCGTAGCTCAAAGTCTCCATGATATGAATAATTTTATTAAAAACTAAGAGCAACTAATAGCAATACAAATCTTACTATGTAATCACTTAACTATCAGAAGATTTCTCAAATATGCAAATAGCACAAAGTCTACTTATCATAATTGGAAATCTCTCTTACTCACATAAACAATATCACCAATAAGATTCAAGTATTTAGGAAATGATTATGAGAACTGGATATAAGAACACTTCAATCATA
The DNA here is from genome assembly GCF_030272615.1 of Cryptomeria japonica. Classification (NCBI taxonomy): domain Eukaryota; kingdom Viridiplantae; phylum Streptophyta; class Pinopsida; order Cupressales; family Cupressaceae; genus Cryptomeria; species Cryptomeria japonica. Next base: position 287,869,617 of record NC_081413.1, read on the forward strand.
AACATAATCTTTGGCCCAACAAAAAGTTTGGAAACTAGAGGATTGCTATCTTTATTTCTTTGAATCAATCTTTACATCAAAAGCTCAAAGTCTTTGTTGAGGCAAAAATTTGGCAGAGTCTTGCTTACCATAATAAAAGATAAATATTTAAAAATGAGGTTCCTCCTTTTATAGGAAAGGAGTGCAGAAAAACATGGGTGTAGTTGACTAATTCAACTGCAAAGTCCTATTTGACTACATCTACTGCATAAAATGAAAGTGCAATTGCAAGAAAATTTTCAATAACTAAGAATAAAACTACATGAAAAGATAGTGTCAATGGGGACACTTTATTCTTCATTTTCTTCTCTCAAGATTTACTTGGAGAAAGATCAGTCATCCACCAAAATCTACAACATTTTCATCATGAAAATCGACATTCACCATCAGATAGCCAGCTTCAAAGATCCAAAATGATGCCTAAAAGATCAAAATTACCCTTACACAAAAAGACAGAAAAATCAGTAGATCGAGTTTTAAAACCCAATCTGCACTTGGGTAGGTCAAGGCTGTAGGTCGAGTTTTAAAACTCGATCTGCAGTTGGGCAAAACCTATGTGCAGGTTGGGTTTTACTGCACTTGGGTAGGTCAAGGCTGTAGGTCGGGTTTTAAAACCTGATCTGCAGTTGGGCAAAACCTAGGTTGCAGGTTGGGTTTTAAAACCCAACCTGCACATAGGTAGACCTGCAAGTCGGGAAAAATTTCTCGACCTACACTTAGGAAGACCTATAGGTCGGGAAAAATTTCCCGACCTGCATTACTTTGAAAACCAAAACTGCACTTCAGGTTTTGAAACCCGACGTGCAGGAAAACACAAGAAACACTGCATTTCAGGTTTTAAAACCTGAAGTGCAGTCAAAAGATGAAATAAAAGATTAAGGCAAAAACATGAAAACAAAAAATGACAAAAATGAAGATGCAAACTGACATGACTTATGAGATAAGTTGACCGACCTTGGAGGACGTGGGCTACAAAACGGACAAATTTCGTAGGGGTTGCCCCATGATTCAAGCTAGTTGAAATCGGTGACAACAGATCTACTACAAGGAGACTATCAGTTTGACAATCGAATGCACAAAGGTACCCATCATTTAACGGTTATTGTTTTCAATACAATAAATTTGGTCATAAAGTTGCAAACTGTAGAAAAATTCAATGTTACAATTGCAAGAGGTTTGGTCATAAAGTGAATTATTGTAGAAATCATGCTATGAATTGTAGCATCCTAAAATTGCACCCCTTTGCAATTTTGACAGCATTTGGGTCCTCACCTTAGTGTTTGCACCCCTTGGCCTATTGGTACCTAATTATGCTCATGCCCCTTCCATATTACACCCTTTTTGCATTTTGCACCCATTTTGCACTTGATCCTGACCTAGAAATAAGGTAGGACTAGGGCATGGAACCCTGATCCTCACTAGCACCATGGCGCCATGTCATGGTCCCCCTCATTTTTAGGCCCCCTCAAACCCATTTCAGCATTTCAAATTTGAGTGGTATCCCCCTCTTTATGTCAGCTCATGTCGGAAAATTAATTAGTTTTCTAACAGGAAAGTATAAAATTAGGATTTCCCCTCTCATTGATCCATTAAAAAATAAAGAGCATGCATATGACATCAAGCAATTGAACTTTAATTAGTCTTCCCTCAGCCTTCAAGCAATAATAAAGTCAAGATTCAAGCATTGAAGCTGACATTATTCATCCTATTTTGTTGAAGACTTCATAAGCCCTAAATCCATGTGGAGGCAAGCAAACCTTCACAAGGAGGTATCATCATTCAATTTTTAGTCATAATTCAGCATCTCCCTCAAAAGGAAAATCTTCCAAATGTTTCAGTCAATTCAATTATCTTTATTTATATTTCATGGTTAATTCCAAAATAGGGGTTTGACCTAAGGCAAGCCCCTATTCCCGACCTATTTCTCCTTCTTTTTGTTTGTAGGAAACAAGTACAGAGTTGTATTTCTCAGAATAAGATTTATTTATACAGAAGAATCAATCTCCTTTTAGTGTGTGAAAAGTGAGGAGGACTAGGGCGGTCACCACCACGGTCTCGACATTTCTGGAGCTTTTTTGAAGATCAAATCCAACTCGGCTTACATTGCTCAGATCTAGGTGCATGCAAAAATCTCACATCTATAGCTCACTATTTTCTCAGTTTTACCTTCATTTTTCGACACTTCACCTAGTTTTAGCAATTCAATTTACAAAAGAGAAATAAATCTATCACACAATCAACCCATATCCATTCAGTATTCAGTGATTTTCATCCCCATGTGGTAAAAACGCTAAAAATATTTCTCCATTACATTTTGGTGAACTCAACTCCCTACACCTTTAATTATATTTTTTGTTCTCAGATCTAAGTGTTTATGCAATTTCAAGTTTTCATTTACAAGTTTGATTTCCAAGTGAATTTTAAAAATTTAAAGGTTACATTCAACGAAACCCTAATTTCTAAATTTAAAATTGAGCTTGTGATTTATTTAATTTGGATTAATTATTTCAGATCTGAGTGTCTTTCGAATTTCCAAATTCAAATTTTCATTTGCAAGTCAAATTTCAAATTTAAGTGGTTAATTTTCAAAACCCTAATTTTTAAATTTTAAAAATTGAGCTTGTGGGTTATTTAAATTTTGAATTTCCCATTTCAAATTTGTTTCAAATTCAAAATTTCAACATTAGATCTAGTTTCAAATTTAAATTTTAAAATTAAAAGATTATTTTACAAAACCCTAATTTTAAATTTAAATTTCTTGTGGATGATTTTAAATTTAAATTTCCTAGGGGGTTACATTATTTTATTTTTTTAAACAAAAAGTGGTGAGCACTTAATATATTAATATTTATAAAACCTAGTTCAAGAGCTCATCAGAGAGAGAACTAGGAAGAAAACTCTAAATCCTAGCTCGAATACAAATGCGAAAATCCAAACCTACGCTATAAAGGGTCTAGTCACCCAATTTTACAAAATAAGCTTCATCAAAATATACATTTTTCTGGGAAGCCTATAGTTGCTATGTATAATTTGATATAATATATCAAAAATATCAAAAAAGTAGCCAAAATTAGCATACCATATCGACTGACATCGAATTCCCTTTTACATTGAATCAAGGAAATATTCTTGGTACCAAAAAACAAAAAACAAAAATAAGGGGTTACATTATTATTATTTATCTTTTCAATCAATTTTCTTATTTAACTGAACAATCATTTTTTTTAAATTTTGCATTATTCAATTATTTTGCAAGTTACAAAATTAGATTCAAATTTCAAATTTCCAATTTCCAATTTCCCTCCCTTAGTGCATGAGTTTTAGTACTATTAGTCCAACCTATAAAATCCTCGTTAGAAGAAGTTGTAGAATTAAGGCTTCCCAAGGTTTAATTACCGGGGAGATAGAGCCTAATTTGGATAACTTATTTCATGAGGATGATGGTGGTTCTTCCAATCCTATAAATATCCCCAGTTATCCTCATTCTTTTCATAATTCTCATGATGAGGATGAATCACTAACTAGGTTTTCCATTGACCAATTGGAGAAGATTGATAATCAATTTGAAAATCTTCAACAATGGATGAGTCAAAAATACCTGCAAAGTGAAGCTCTCCCATTGATTGAAGGATTAAAAAGAATGGTTCAAAGTGATAAACTTGGTGTTGATATCTTGTGTGGTAGTTCTCATATTGTTGATACTAATATTATGCCCATGAAGAGTTGTGTTGAAGTCCTTGGTTACACACAACCTCCTAGTCAAGTTAATCATTTTATTCCTTTAACTACCCCTATGTCTAGTGTTCCCACCTTTACATCAAACATCATGACTACCTCTACACAAAATGTCATACCTACAAGTGTTAGTCAAGGGGGAAAATCCTCTAATCATAATTCCTTCATCCCTCCCACTATGAGTCTTCCATTTGTTACCCAATCATCACCCATACCTACCTATCATAGTGTCTCACCTCCTTATTCTCAACCCCCACCTTCATATAACAATATCTCTCCTTATTCTCAACCCCTTCATTCAACAATGTTACTCCTCCTTCCCAACCCAACATGTCCAATTTCAATCCTTCTACCAAAGCTACCATCAATAGTCTACCCCAAGCGATGTCTTCTTTACACCAACAAATAGCTTCCATGATCCAATCTAAGTATAATATGCCCACATTTGATGTAGCGAGCCCATTATCCAATGCCATTGTCCGATTTTTCCCTCCTAAACATGTTGAAGTCCCTCAATTGGAACTTTATAATGGAAAAGGTGATCCCTTAACTAATGTGAAAATATTTCAAACTTTGTGTAGTGACTTTGTTCATGATCAAAGAGTGTTGGCTAAATTTTTTACTAGAATACTAAGGGATAAAGTTTTGCAATGGTATTATTCTTTTCCTCCTTATATATTACATCTTTCCAACAATTGGCTAATGCTTTCATTCAACAATTTCACAATAATATCGGTCCTAAGATCACTTTGACTAGTTTGATGGATTGTAAACAAGGTGTTAAACAAAAAGTGACTGATTTTATTGGTAGATATAAGTATTTGTATTCTCAAATTTCTTTTCATGTGCCTAATCAAGATATTCAATGAATTTTCATTTCTAATTTGCAAAAAAATATTAGGGATAAACTTCTCTTTTATGAGTTTACTTCCTTTACACAGTTGTGCACAGTACTTCATAATTATCATCTTACCATGAGTCAATTGGAACAATCATCTTCAATGGCTCCGAATGATAAAAGTGAAAGTGTTCAACAACCTTTTGCAAAGTTCAAACCGAATAAGGGATTCATCAAATTCAATGACAACAACAATACTCAAGTAGTAGCTGCAACAACAGGTGTGCCTCCTTTGTCCAAATACTTTAGAAAATAATTCACTCCTCTTAATGAATCTTTGCATAGTGTCACAGCCCGATTCAAACCACTTAGTTTAGATTACTTTTATTTGACAAATATTGATACTAATGACATAATTATGATAATAAATGTGCGTAAATGACATTGATTAGATTATTGATATGATTAATGATGTTAGGTAATATTTAATGTTACTAATGATTTTATTATTAAATGTGATGATGAATATATTGCATTTTTATCGTGATCCGATATCCTTTTTGTCGAGTATGAGCTGGTTGCAGGTTTGACCGTCGAAGGCAAACATATGACCAGGGAGGGGTCTTCTAGCTTGTTGGAAGTAACTTGCAGAATGGAACCCTATGCAAAACACAAATAATAATTATAAATTAATTAATTAAACGTAGGAAATTAAATTAAATAAATTGATTAAATAATTTAATTCAATAAATAAAATATAATAAGTGATTATTCGAAGTGAATTGTTAACATACAAAAAAATCAATTTAAAGTGTTGGTTCGTAAATATTAAAATTGGGATGCATGGATTTGGATATTTAAATTAAAAGTAATAAAGATTAGAGGATAAATTATTAACATTTATAAGAAAATTATAAAATTAAAATAGGAAACGACGTGCATGAATATTATTAAAAATTAAAGAGAATGTAATAAAAACAATCATGCGTAGTTTGATAAAAGACTAATTGATTTTCGAAAACTAAAGCATGAATGCATAAGTCATGCATTCGAAAATAATTACTACAATTAGATAAGTTTTTATCTAAATATTAAATTTATTATTATCTAATTTTTTTATTCAAAACCATATCATGCATCGTACATGCATTGAATCAATCTTAGCCTTATTATTTATAAATATAGGGGATCAATTCTATTATTTTCATCATCCGATTTGGCTGGAAGTATTATTATTCTTTCTCTGTGATCTCGGTGTGTTGAAGGCCATAGCGGAGGAGGTCGAATTGAAAGCGATTGAGATTGAAGTGGACTAAGAACCACGCCTCCTCTCCTGGATTTTCTTGTTGGGTACTTCTCAAAGTTTGATACTATCGCCTCCTCTTATTTGATTTTCATATTTGCAATGTGTTATATAGTGAATCGATTTGTAGCATATACATTTGAAATTTAATAAAATTTTGTTGATTTCCATCTTTGTCACGCAAATTTCCCAATCTTCCTTAATTCTTACCAGGCTTAATTGATCTACTTGAAGTAATGGCGTTGTCCTATTTTATTTAAAACTTGGTTAATGTTTTTCTTCTTGGAATCGTTAAAACTGTCAGCTCAGACCAAGTCGAACTGGCTGAAGGGTATTGGGGAAACGATAGGGTGGGAATAGACTATCACTTTGGAGTTGTTTAAGTTCAATGCAGACCTTAGAAACCACTTTTCATACCCTCACCGTAATATCCTTGTTGGCTGCAGTATGGACGATGTGGATTGAACAGGGAGTGTTTGCTCCTCCCATCTCTACTTCTTCCTCCCACGTCTTTTCTCATCTCACATGCCTTCTACCTCTCATGTCTCCTTTTAGGTCTGCATGGAAAAGAAAAAGGTGATAGGAAGATTTTAATTGTTTGATTCATATCAAATCGCCCCCTCTCCCTCTTTATCATTCTCCAAACCCAGTTCACCCAAATTGGGTTGTGCCAGGCAAATTTGGTAGGGGCGAAGCTGGACTAGTAGGAGAGACTGCCTTCCACCACGCCTTTCTTTCTTTCCTTCACTCTCTTTTATTTTTTCTCATTATCGAGTTTTCCTATAGAGTTCTTTCCTGCATAAAATCACAGTCTATGAATTAGTTTCTGTGAATTGATTTTTGGTTCAGAAATCTTATTGATTTGAAAAGAAATATTTTTCGGTTTTAGCTGGTGATTGATTTGTTTTACTTCAGTCTGCTAATTGTTTTCTTTCAATTCAGAATGCCAAAATTATAGATTTGATAACAAATTCATAAATTCTCATTTTGTTCCACTCTACATATAACAATGAATCAACCTCTTTGTGATAGCATTAAAAAGAAAACCATTATTGAATCTGGTTGTTGAGTATTCATTTGTTTTCCATAGTATTGATACCTCTAATTAACTATTTTTCCTTGCATGAGTTTGTTATGATTGACTATTAATTAGACAGGAAGTGTTGATTTACATGAGCCTACGTTTTTAGTTTTTTGATACCATGACTATTTGGCAGCATTATCTTATCAATTAACTACCTCCAATAGATAGTTTATCGTTGCCTTCTCTATATTAATTCTTGTCTAGGAATGGTCTATTATGTGCCAGCCTTGATTTTGATCAGCATTGGAAACCATAACTGATGCAAGAGCACCGAAGTAGTTCAAACCGGCATTTGGATTTAATTCCGGTGAGATATCGATCCTGGTATTAGTCTGGTATTGGTATGTTCTTACCGGTTGGTCTTACCGGTATGTTCGTAACTTGCGGATCATTGAGCGATGTTGTTTTGGGCCTTGACTGATTTTTCTGGAGGACCGCGTGAAGTTTTATGCATTTGAAGATATTCTTGGTGATTTGGGCTGACAAGTTATTTTTTTACACGTTTCATCATGAACCAGTTGGTCTTTGGCCGACTTGATCAAGTTGTTATTGCTTGCGGATGGTATAAATAGAAAGTTTGGAGATTCATTTTGCACAACAGAGATCAGAGGAAGAAGAGATAGAGCAAAGATGTAGTTTCCAAAGAGATTCTGGTCCGGGGGAACTAAAGTCCGGAGGGACTGAGGTCCGGATCAGTGCAGAACAGTGCAAATTGTTATCGGAGGCCTATTTGTTGAGCAGATGATTCGTGGATCTTAGATTTATGTTGTATGGTGTTTTTTAATCCTGGGTTGCGGTCCAGTAGGTGTAGCCACTTTAGGCATATGTAATTCTTTAAATGGTTGTAATGATTGATTTATCTGGTTACCGGTTATATCGTGTGTTGCTTCTACCAGTTAGGTTTGCTCTTTCTATTTTATCGGTATATCTCTTGTTGTATCTACCGGTTGTCGGTATCTTGCATGGTGTTTTATGTATAGGTTGCAAGGCGGGGATGTCCTTCATTGGATCTCCCTACCTTGACTGCGTCAAATGATATCAGAGAAAGTTTGTGAACCTGTTGATGGATGAGGACCTGGTTATGTACTGGTTGGTTCGAAAGGAAGTTGAGGCAACTTATAGACTTTTTCAAATCGTCGAACGTGAGGCAGTACAAGGCTTGCAACCAGACCACTGAACTTAGAGCATGAGCTTGAGGCAGTTAGTGGGTGGAGACTTGAACAGATCGCCAAACCGAGGCAGGCTATAGGGTCACTAATACATTTGGGTTCAAATTCCGATGGAGATTTCAAACGGACAAGGAGCATTGTGTGAAAATTTGATTTTTTTTTTTTAAAATGCCCGTGTTCGTCAGAATTCCGAAGACCTTGGGCATTTTATTAAAAAAAAAAAACACAACGCATTTTCATTTTGAAAGCAAACCGAAGCAAACGGTGACCATCTTGCCTCCCTGCCCCCCCTGCCGAAGCGATCTCTACACAAGCAAGGTAAGGGTTTTTTTGCAATCAAAGGAACTCTTTGTTTTTCAATGAAGGGCAACTAATTTTTTTTCGCAATCAAGGGCAACTGGTTTTTTTTTGCGAATTAATCCATTTTGTGCATATCCTGCGATCTTAAAATTCCATGAAATGACATCTCTTTGAGGTATTCCGTCATATAGTTCACATGTTGTGTGTATGCTACCCCATTTTGCGATTTTTGTTATTGGAGCATTTGCAACTAATTTCTGACAAAAAACCCCCTTCGATTATGCTTTGATGGATGTCCATACCTTGTTCCAAAGCTCCTATGTTGGCACACGCAGGGAGGATGTTGGCAAACATTACATTGAGATAAACATGACTGTATTTCATGAGGATTTGAACTCAAAGCATTGGCACTATCACTTATGGCTATATTAGCTTTTTAAGACACTTTCATAGTGTACTTCACCTGTCCTAATAATGGACTATCATGAGATTCTTAAGAATGGAAATACTCCAAACATTCATGCCCTCTATGTTGTCATTGTGGTTTTCAATCATTGCGACTACATGCTTTTCAAGGACCAAGTAGTGTTCTTTTTTCATTGTTCTACTGTGCTTCTCAAGCTGCACCAACATAGTTTTATTTAATGGCTTTGTTTTGATAGTGATTTCTCCATGGCTTCCACTGTCTTTTTCTTGGCACATTCAATGCATTGTCATCTATCACTACTATTTATTGCCCTTTTTACCTTTATTGAGGTTGTTCTCATACATGTCATTCACTTTGTCTATGAGTATATCTCAACCAATTCACTGTTGTAAGTAGAAATAAAAGATTAGTCTCATCTCTTTTACTATTTTAGACCTTCATAGTAATCTTTGCAATATATCATTTCCTTCCAACTATATGGAATAATGATTTTCTTTTTATGGAATGTGATGAAGGTTTGAGTGTGTCTTCTTGAACTCACTTATTATCGGCTCCTCTATGATTACCTTAGATCTTTGTGGCTAAGAATTGTTCTTGATGAACTTATGCTCTTTATTGATTTATTTTACTATCATTATATTATCCTTAAAAAGGCTTGTTCAATGCTCCCTTAGCATGCATGTGCTCTCTTTGTATTGATCTAGGGCTACTCATTAATGTATCTATGGATTTCCCTTATTCACTATGTTGTGACAGTCATTTGCAGATTTGGGACTATCATCTTTTATAATTTGATGTCTTTAAGATGTGGGTACGTTGCTTGACAAGAAAAGCTCAAGCATTTGTGAAGTTCAAAGAGTTTAAACCCCTTGTTGAATGGTCATCTAGTTGTTCTCTAAATGCAAAATGCTCAAGTAAATGAGAAATTCACTCAAAATGGTTTATCCACAACTAAAAGAAAACAACTAACCACTACATATATGCATCAACAAAACAGTGTTGTATAGAGACCTAATCATGCCTTCATGGATAGGTAGATCAAGTTCCTACATTTTGGACAAAAGCAAATCACACAATAATATATTTGTTGAACACACCCACCACAAAGATTTGGTTATGCAATAATATATTTGTTGTTAACTTTATCATGGAGGATTTGGTTATGCTTGTTACAATCAAGGTTTGACCAAACTAATTCTTAAATATACAAATGAAGAGTGTGGTTGGTTGGTGACTAATTACTCTTTTTAACACCATTTACAAGATCATATCTAAATCAAGTGTCTCAAGAATTAAGCTACTACTAAGAAGATAGTTTTCCTAAAGCAAATGGGTTTCTTGGTGGCTATTTATTGTAGATAACCTAGTTCCTTCATGAGAATCAATCAATTTGGAACATGTATAACTCACATTTGTGACATGTCACTAATGCAATTCCTTAGTACTTGTTTGAGTACTATCTCCTCTATTGTTTTCTATCCACTTTTGTGTCCTTCTTAGAACAAATAATAGATTAATGAGAAGGTGGAAAAGGTGGATTCACCTAAGAGGGAGTGGATTTTCCCAATAATATGTTAGATTCTCCCAAGGATGGATGGACTATACACTTGAAAGGTAGATGATTAAGGATGATGACAAGGTGAATTTTCCTTAGAATGATCGGGTTGATTTTCCTAAGAACAAGTAGATTCATGTAAACTAGAGGATACAAATTTGGACAAAATAATGGAAGGAGACTAAAACTAGATAGATTCACCTAAATGGGAGTGTAGTCATTTAAGGATAGGAAAAATTCACCATTTGCATAAGAAAGATGGATAAGATAAATGATCTATGTGAAATAGATTCACCAAAGAGAAACTAGATTCACATAAGGATAGGTGGATTTTCCTAAAGATGAAGGGATAAGACTTAACAAAAAGAGGACTTAGGATGATGACAAGGAGGATTCATTTAAGGATATGGCATATTCACCTAAGGGATAATGTATTCTCCCAAGAATATGGAAAAATTATTGATTGGTGGAATGCCATACTAGATCAAGGAATGATACAAGGGTAGATTCACCTAAATATAGGGTAAATTCAGCTAAAAGGGTACCCATGAGATTGTGGTACTGAGTACCTATCTATGGATGGTGTATTTGGATACAAGTATGATGAAACCATGCTTGTGTATGATGAAACAAAGTCCAGATCTCTATTATAGGTCCAACATAATCTCTATTATTTGAGACACCATTTTATTAGCATATCCAATTAGGGTAATTTATGGGTTTAATTATGGATCATGTTGTCTATTTCCATGCACCATTGAACTTATTTGGATGTATTGTGATTATTTTAATTTTGAAGTTATAAATAAAGTATGTTTGTACCTTAGAAAGGGTAACTCCAATTGATGTTTGGGTAGTTTATTTGAAAACTTATGGTGATTATTGCCCTATGTTATGTAATGGAGTTATTTTTACACTAAGTAATTAACTAGAAAAATGAATGTGTATTGTTGTACAAGTATGATGAAACCATGCTTGTGTGTTTACATGTTTGTGCATCCTATTGAGAACCAACCTCGTTGTTGAGGAACTCAATAAATGTGGTGTTAAGTAGAAGAATGGAAAACTCAAGAGGCTATGGTGACATATTGTGGCATTAGTAGGGATTATCTCTATTGACCACACCTTTCAAAGATAGTATCCCCTAGTTCTCCTCATAGAATGGACCATTGGATGGCTCATAGTGGTATCCTATCCTACATTTATCTTGATGGCATTGCCGATAGTTGGTACGTGGTTCTTGGTACAGGTTTCCTCTTACCCTATTATCTTATTTATATCTTTGTTCCAACATGTGGAGATTGATTTTTGTCATGCTATGATGATTTTCATGTTTGCATGTGTTTTGACATTATGCAAATAGATATGATGTCACACCATACTTATGTTTTGATATAGTGTAGGTGATGGTTACATGTTGTTGATGGTAGCGATTTGGGTTCAAAGACACAATTCCACACACACACACAAATATTTGAAGATGCATTTTATATTATTCCTTCTTAGTGGCAATTAGTGTTGGAAGATTTGCACACATGTAGAGAGGAACTCATGTTAGATACAATAGGTTGTGTTTGATAACATATGAATGTGCCTCATGATGTATACATATAGCTTTGGTGTGTGACATGCATGCACATTTTTCCATAAGACACATTTCTATGTGGCATGTGCCCTATGCATGTCTTCTTTGTGAGGCACGTTGCTATGTGCAATGTGGCCCTAGGTGTGTCTTCTCTATGAGGTGTATTGCCATGATATGTTAGGATTTGTAGTGTGCAGGCCACAAATGCATGCATGAGGGACTATTATTATAGTCATGTTTTTTGGGCATGTAGCCTAGGCATGTCTTCTCCATTAGGTACATGGCCATGCCATGTGGGATTTTTTGTGTTCATGCCACAAATGCACACATGAGGGACTATTATTGGAGTCATGATGAATCTTCACTCTATTTAGCCACAATTTCTAGTCGTATAGTTATGTAATGTGCACTTTTAAGGATTGTGAAGTTTCCTTCAATTATTGATGATCTCTCATCTTTGTTGCATGGGCCAACAATTTTATTTTTTCTTGTTTGAATTAGTTTAATCACTATTGTGAGTTTTCTCTATTGTGTAGTTATTGTGGCTATGTTTGATTTGCTATTGGAATTGAACACATTTATTTGACTTATTATTGGTACTATTTTTTCTTTCTTTCAATATTTATGATCTTTGGTAGTTTAGTGAAACTCTTGCTATTTTTAAATGTTGCCTTCTTTTTTGTGATGTGATTCCTCACCAAGATTGACGTAGATAACCTTGGATGAGTGTATATAAGGAATTAAACATTGGGAAAATTTGAGGATAGGGGTAAGTGTTTGTTGTATGGGTAGCTACGATCCACTTGTACATTCTTAGTGATTATTGACGGCTATGTCTTGGAGGCTAATCCCATTAAACAAACAAGGGGGAACTCATACATAATCGTATGGATCCTCCCTAGTTGTGTGTGGATTCAAGACCATCATTTCATATGGTTCTTGGTTACTTTGTGAGACCATGGCATCCTCTTAGACCAATATGTGAGCCTTGTATTGTTATCCCTACAATGTGGATGAATAAGTGTATGTTAAAATAAATGCTTTGCATGCCATATAGTTGCATATGAGTTGTTCACATCATCAGATCATGATTTAGAATATGTGAATTCTTTTATCCATGTGAAGTCGAATGATTGATTATGAAAATGTGTTATACATTGAAGTATAATCTGTAAGATGTTCTCTTCAAGAAAAAATATTTATGCTTTCATAGTGAAATGTTGACGAAATGGGGTCCTAGTCTAGGAAAGTAAACTACAAACTTATACATTCACCATTTCAAAACATTTTATTGGGGAATAGTCAATTTGGTTCAATTTAATTTATCTAGGAGAGACCAGCAATATGATTAATTGTTCCATTTTGATGTGATTGGATATGATTAGATATAATTTCATTGAAGATGCAAGAACTAAGTAAAACTATGCAAAATTGACAAGATTAAGCATAAACAGGCAAATAATAAAGCAAAAAGCTAACATAGAGGTACATATTTGGAAATAAGACTCTAAAATGAACCTAATCAGTTACCTATAGGGAAAATGAGGTTAGAGATAATCTACCTATATGGAAAGTGGTTAAACTCTACCTCTAAGTGGCTCATCTTGAGCATTATCGGTATATGGGCATTGATGGCATATTATATTTGGTTCTATCATTTTTGTGGGTGCAAAATTAACAAGGCAAAATAGTATTAGTGGGACCATGATCTCATCAAAATGGTTTTGGCTTTGCATTTATGATAGCACATTGATCACACCTTACAAAAGGTTCCAATCTCATACATAGCATCCCAAAGTAAGGTCAATAATGATGTAACTTAATGCTTAAATTGGAGTTCTAGGTAGTCATATACCCATGGCATAGGGTAGGGGTGACCTGCAAACAATGCTAGTTCTAGATGCCTGTTTGCTTGGTGTATAACTTGTCAAAATTAGATCGATTGGCTACAGGTCTGCCATAAAGTTTCCAACTTATCACCAGTGAAAATATAAGAACCAAGGCTTAGAATTCTCAAAAATGTCTCTCAGAAAGTCTGCAACAGGCAAACTTTTAGTAAGAATTTGCAGACACAATACTCAGAAATTCACACAATCAGCTACATTAAATATGTTCTCTATTAAGCTCGATGTTTTAAGATGAAAAAGAACAGTTAAATGGTTTTGGTTCGATTTGCAATTTTTGTGAAGCTTTTGCACTGAAGTTTCCATAGCCTGATTTTTTTGCCTATGAAGAAAGACCATGTCAGATAATATCAACAAAGAACAAAATAAGGAGACAATTGCTAGATTATGGTCTAACTTGAAAAGAAAAGGTGATGGGAAATTTTATTGTCCCTACAAAATTTGTAAGGGCTTAAAGACTAGAAGACTTCTAATCAAAATAGCTTAGAAACATTGTAGGCAACATGGTCACATTGAAGGGGGACATGATTATCATCCACTGGTAAGTTGTTCATTATATCATTTTAACAATTTATATACATAAGAAATCACTTGATAATGAGATCATGATCATGGTTTATTTATGTTGATCATTTTTATATAGGTCGAGCACCCCAGGGCACATGATATGGACCAACACAACCCGAAGAACATGGTTTTCAAAGTGGAGGAACATGGAGGTGTGAATATCGAAGCCAAAGATAATGATCCCATGGAAGATGACGATCATGCACCAGAAAACACAATTAAATATGATAGTACAAATACATTGATCCATGACACATTTAGTATTGGCATAGCTGATCATGATGATCAGGATGACCTTGATGTTCATGATTTACCTCTTCTTGAGAAAGCATATGAGCCCCTTTACAAAGGCTCCCAAACAACTCTTCTCTCTATTGTATTGTTGTTGGTGAACTTGAAGGTTATGAATGGTTTATCCAACATAACAATCTCACGTATGTTAAGGTGTTTCATACATGTCATTACAATTAATAAATGGTGAATCATGTGCCATTAATATTCTTTATATTAACCCCTCAAACTTCTTTTTTTTGTTGTAGATTGATAGGTGAGTTTTTCTTACCACCATCAAATATTCTACCTCGCTTATACCGAGAATTATCTGTCATTATGAAAGATATTGGAATGGAGTATAAAACAATAGATGCTTGTCCCAATGATCATATTATATATCATAAACAACATGAATTTGGAACAGAATGCCCTGAATGTCATATTAGTAGATATCGAACAGATCAAATAACAAAAAAGGTGCCTCGCAAGGTTCTTCGTTATATTCTCGTTATTCCACGTATGCAACGATTATTCAGGTGCACTAGCTTGGCACAATTTATGGATTACCATGCACGCAATAGAAGTTGAGATGACATTATTCGAATGCCTGTGGATGGTTCATCTTTTATGGACATAGACGAAAAGTGGCCACACTTTAAAGAAGAACCTCGTAATCTCAAGCTTTCATTGGCAGCGGACAGTGTCAATCCATTTGGAGAGTTGAGATCTGTTTACTCGGTGTGGCCTATTTTTGTTATCAACAATAATATTCCTCCATGGATGTCAATAAAGAGGGAGCACATAATGTTGGCAATG
The DNA here is from genome assembly GCF_030272615.1 of Cryptomeria japonica. NCBI lineage: Eukaryota > Viridiplantae > Streptophyta > Pinopsida > Cupressales > Cupressaceae > Cryptomeria > Cryptomeria japonica. The sequence goes on from NC_081413.1 coordinate 287,885,212, forward strand.
ATTGTTCTAGGTATTTTATCATTTAATAGTCATCTACATTTAATTATAAATATTGCAGTAAAATGGTCATAATAATTATGTAATGTTTTTGTTCATTCCACTAGGCAAGTACCAAGTTAAAGATATGAATGTATATATTGAGCCTCTTATCGACGAGTTGCTAGAGTTATGGAATGGTGTGACCATGTATGACATCTCTAGACAAATAGGACAAAGACAATTTCAATTCCATGCAATGCTTGTATGGACAATACATGATGCCCCAGGGCTAACACATTTTTGTGGTACGTTATAGTGTTCAAGTTGCGCATGATAATTATAATTATAAAAATTAACAGATTTAATAGAATTATACATTATCTTGTAGGTCTTCAAACAAAGGGAAAATTTGAATGTCCAGTTTGTGGTCCAAAGATGAAATCTTGTCATTCAAAAAGTTTAGGAAAGCAGGTGTTTGATGAGTATAGGCACTTCCTTCACAAAAATCATAAGTACCGGAATACTGAAAAACATCTTTTCAATGGGAAAGAAGAGACTACATCAAAGCCACGAAGAATGACTCCTCACTTATGGAAGTTGGAATATAATAGAATTAATCGTCAAGGTAATGTCATTCCATCTAATGGTTTATGTTTGGAATTTGAATTTTTCTATCGTGTTTTGTTTACTGATGATGTAATTGATGACACTAAAGGTCATCAAGGAATGCATGACCACCTTCAAAAGGGACTAAAAAGTTATCCCAGACAATTCAGTAGGTTGCCTTACTACGAGCAGCTACAAATTGTGCATTTGTTTGATACAATGCATATTGGAAAGAATATAACAGAGACATTATGGAAAATATTGGATGGAAGGCATGACAAAGAAAAAATTGTCAAAATTTGTAGTGACATTGTGAATATGCCTCATCATGAATAAAGCTGAATTAGCGCATTCTCTGTAAAATCTCAAATGCTCTATACTTTGGAAGTTTTGAAATTTTTATGATCATATCGGTCCCCTGCCTAAAAGCTTTTTTCCTTGATTTGTTTGTGATACACATTGAGAGATTTTTGTTTTCCTTTTATTTATGCATGTCTTAACCATTCTCCACATGCTTCCCATTCTTATTTAGATTGTTGTATTTTTACATATGTTGGAATCTGTAGTTCCACATACATGTTTTCTATGTTCTTTGTAACTGTAAGAAAAGGTGTAAAATGTGGATATAGTCCAAAATCTTGATTACCAACAAGCTATTGTTGTTTAATAGTTCCAGTGTTTGTATTAATTGAAACAGTTTAACCCTTTTAACATGTTTCATAGCAAACCTGCACTTTGTATGCAATCTTATTGTTAAAGTTCAATTACTGAGGTGATGTGATTTTCAAAAGTATTCCGACGAAAACAAAATTCATTTTCATTTATGTATTTTATTAAAATTTTAGAGTTTCCTCGTGAACATTTAAACTTAGAAGGATTTAAAAATTCAATACAAGAGTACTGGACATAATTTCTGGAGATAGAACTGAAACTCACTCCCATGACTTCAGATTGTTTCCATGCTCTCTAGGCTAGTAGCTTTCAGACACAAAACATAGGTCTTCTAAATTCTGTCCCAACATTAATTAGTTCCTTTCTCTTCTTTTTCATCCTTTTGGAAAGAGAATTGGAAATTGTTAGGAATGAACATCTTCCTAGGTGATTTGTTAAAATACAATGGGGAACTCAATCAAATTTTAATTCACTTCGTTTTAAGTTATTATCACAATTCATTGAATTATACTTACAAAAGGCTTATATTTCCAAGGTAAAATATTAGTATCTTTCTTGGGTGATATTAGATAGCAGGGTCTCTTGGCTTAGACAAAATCACCCTCTCATTATATTCAAAGTAGATGTGTAGCAAAGCTAGATGCATCAATCGTTAAATCATAAACAAACACAAGCTCAAAGATTGTGTTACCAAGTATGCTTGGAACCTAGCCTATAACTAACTAGTTCATACTAGATATTGTTTGGGTATGGTATTCAATTCTATTAGAATCTACAAAATAAATATTAACCTATAAATTAATGTAAGTGATAACATTTTTAAAATTGTTAAAAATAAATGATAATAAAATCAAAATAGCATAACATAGTTGATTTCATAAGAGAGAAAATGAAAAAGTTCACAATATCTTCACTCAATATCCTAGATTTTTAATCCATGAGGATGAAGATGAGGATGAGATAGAAAACCAAAAGACAAGGAATTGTTTATCCAAGTTTCCAAATTTTTGAGGATAAGGAAAAAAACATAATCCTATGAAAGAAGGAGAATGTGCAAGTCATTATCTCAAGTTAAAATAAATTACTTAAGTAAACTAAACAAACAAATGCAATATCATACTTATGATAAAACATATCCACTTGGTGAATAAAATGGTACATTGGCACACCCCCTTAAGTGCAATTGAGGTAAGAAGAAATGGGTCACAAGGTTAGGTATCCATGTAAAATATGAAATAACCCCAAATTATAAAGAGAGTGTACCCTCTCAAAGTAGAGACTAGAAAATCCATAGGACAAAACTCCATCCCAAGTGACATATGTGAAGGATAATATAGACCCACCTCATCCCCTAAAGTTGGTGCCTCCACAAAGAAGAGAGAAAAGAAATGCAAAATGTTGAATGGTGAATGTTGTAGTAGGTTCATTTGCAACAAATGATGCACCTTTCTTTCACAATATGGAAATCTTGAGTTGTCAAATTGTTGAATTCCCATTCAAGTGGAATGTAGAAAGGAATTCAGATGTATGGTTTTTGAAGCGACTCATGTGTCTTGATGTTGATGTTAAGCTGTGATTGTTCCATAGAAGATTCAGGGACTACAATCATTGAAGTGTGAGACCTTAATTAATGTGAAATAGAATGTGTCATATTGCATGATATGGTGGGGATAGAACAAGTGAATTTACAATGGGAGACGATGTAACTTGATGGGAATTGTCATCAATGAGAAGACAAATATTCTCAATTGTTTCATCAATATTTGAAAGGTGAGAGTCCACAAACAGATGTGAAATGTTTAAGTAGGCCTCCCAATGAAGTGGATCTCATAGACACGAAGAATCCTATATAGAGAATCATTGACAGCCCTTGAAGAAGAAAATTTGAACTTCGATGAAGCAATACATGATGGAGGAATATCTTGCAAGAGGAAATTAAAGTCATTATGGTGTCATCTAGATCTGAAATGTGGTCTACTTTTCAAAAAAGTAAAGATGCTTGATAGGAATGTGTCCTAGTGGGGTGAATCTAGAAGACATATAATCCTATTGCAAAGAATCATGGAAAGTTCTAGAAGAAGCAACTTTTAATTCTGAAGTAGCAATGTGTATAAGAGATGTTCTCATTTGTAGATGGAGTATCAAGAGGAGGATCACTAGTCCATGGACCATGTCATTGTTGTTAAATACCTACGCTTTTGTTCATAGTCACTTGGTGTAGGAATGAATTCAATGAGATAGGGTAGGAGATCCTACATTATGTAATTTTCCACTATCCCTTGTTTCGAGTACAAATGGTTCTTTGAATTTATCTTGACAATAGAATATCGGAATTTAATACCATAATCCATGATGAAAACTGCCAAAAATGGAAATTTATCTTAGTTCGCAATTACAAAATGCTTTTGTATAGGCCTCTTGAAGATTAAGTACATCAAATTGAGACTTTATAAATTGAGTGTATGTATTAGCAATCTCCCAAATTGTTCAATGGTCTCCAAACCTTGTCAATTTTTTATTTTTATTTTAACTCAAATATGTATGGTATAGGCATATCATTGGTTATGTGATTTTTTTTTTCCTTAAATGCTTCTACGACTAAAAGAGACAAGTTTTAGATGAAAATGGGGTCTTATGGGCCTTTTTGACACAATGGTAGGTTCTTTAGACCTGAAAATGCCCCAAAAACTAGTCGATTGCCTTAAGTTACAAACAAATCCTTGTTTGTGGGCATGCTTCTTGATCTCCAATTTTGGTGGAATGAAAGATAATATTAAATTTCTCAAGCCTTTTGGATGCTTTGAAACCACCAAAAAAAAGCTACTTTGATCATTGAAATGTTGTAGTGACTTGGATAAAAAAAGAAAACTAAGTCTAAACTTTAGGAGTTAGTTTTTTCTTGTCAAATTGCTTTCAATTTTCAAATCATCCAAGGATGCAAGAGGAGTATATTTTTTTATGACAAGATAAAAAAAAAACTTAGAATCTTTTGAAACAATTGAAACATGGGGACCCCTTCCCCCCCTCCAAAATCCCTATTTTTTCAGGATGCAATACTTAGGGGAAACATCCCCTTGCCGCACCACTTAGGGACGTCCTAGGGAATCCAAGGAGTCTCTTGACCATCTTGAGGATGCCTATGAGTCTCCCATGGCCCCCAATTAGAAACTCCAATTCTAAACAAAAATGGTGAAAATATTGTGAAACTGTCATCCGTATTAAAGGTTTGGCAATGCCCCCTAACCTTGATGGGGGCTCTGCCCCAAACCCCCCACAAGGGGCACTACCCATTGACCCCAAACCTCTACCCACCATTCTTATTGTTAATGCAAACATTTCCATTTTTTTTATGTTGACTAGTTTAAACACTTAGTATGCCAAAGTTTCATCTGCAATTCTTATACTTATTCTTAGTTTGTTCCCAAAGTTCCAAAACTCTACCACCATTGTTAATGTTCAAATTTCAATGCAATCATTGACATATTTTTAATGTTTATTGTAAAATTTACATAGTGTGGCAAATTTTTATTTATAGTTGTTATACTTATTCTATACACATCCTTTTATAATTAATTTTTTAATTTGTATATATATTTGCATCCCACCCCGCCCCCTTTGTCATCCCCTTGTCGTCCCCAAACTTAAGCCCTTGGTATGTTAAGATATGAAAGCTCACAATAGTTTCATTTGATATGTTAATCGAGGAAAAACCTATAATATATAGCTTCCAAGATTCCAAATCCATGAGGATCATGAAGAGGTAGAAAACCAAAAAAAGAAATTGCTTATCCAAGTTTCCAAATTTGTGACAAGGAAAAAGTAGAATCTCAATCAAAGAAGGAGAATGTGCAACTCATTATCTTATTCTACCTAAGTAAGAATATTGCCTAATTAAGCTTTTTAATAGTGGAATATCACACTTAGGATAAAACATATCCAAGGTAAATAAAATATTACATTGATAGGCTTCTTTGGTTGCTCTAAAAGTGGTGCCTTATGAATTATGTTCTTGGATACTAAAGTTTCCAAATTATGGGCACTCTTGATAGCTTCTCGTAGAGATTGTGATTCGAAGGCTTTAACCAAACCTTTCAATGGTTTTTGTTGATGTGTTTTTTATGCACTATGCAACACAAAATAAAATACTAAGTATTCTATCCTCTCTTGAACAAAATCCTCCCAAGTGCTAAACTACGTGATCAAATGGGATGACTCCAAGATTCCAATAGTCAGGTCTTGACTTTATATTGCAGATAGACTCAATGATTGTGATGTGATATCTGTTGGAATCACAAGGGGGACTTATGTTGCTTGGGTCAAGACCTATCCATTCTCATGTTTCATGATTGATTTACACTCCATGATTTAGGTCATCCTTGAGCAACATCTCGACTTAGCCAAATTTTGTTTTTTGTACCCTAATTCTTTAATTTTGACCCCTTACTAGCATTGCCTTAGGTTTTATTGGAATTCCTGCTTCTCTAGCATGGGCACATTTCTAGGGTTCATTCGCACAAATTTCTCTTGATGAGCAAGCTAGTATCATGACCATGACTTAAACAAAATTTTAACTTAGTCAAATTATCTACTCCAAACTTCTGTGAGTTCATCACCTTCATTCTTCATCATTTGGATGTCTTTTGTCATTGGAAGGTAATTCTTGACCACCATACCTCAATCTTGACCTATGCTACCCTAAAACCCTAGAACCTAGTCATGTTTACAATTGAGATCTTGGTGACTTGATCACTTAATACAGCTTAATCATGCAGGTCTCATCTAACTCCGACTCCAAAACTTAAGCAAATCAACCCTAGCAACCAAGTACTTTGGGAAATATCTTGCAACTTGACAACATGGGTAATGATGGAGGAATGGAAGGTGAGACCTATAGAGGTGAGAGAGAGAGAGAGAGGGTGAGAGGAAGAGATAATGACCTGGAGAGGGTAGAGAAAGAGAAGTAGAGAGGGAGAGAAGAAGAGAGGGATGGAGAAAGAGACCTAGAGGGGGGGGAGAGAAGAGAGATAGTAGAGAGGGATAGAGAAGAGAGATAGAAGAAAGATACCAATGTCAATCTTTTTCTATAAAAAAAAATTTCCGAAAAATCGGCCTATCGTCGGAATTCTGACTCCAAAGGGTAAAATTCTGACAGAGGAGTACCGTCGGATGCACAGCATCCTCGTCGGAACTCTCCTGGAGGCCGTCGTAATTTTACCTTTTGGAGTCGGAATTCCGACGATAGGCCAAGATCACGATGGTATTCTTTCGGGGTATGAGCATCCATGGCGGTCATCAAAAAGGTTGGAGGTGATGTCAAAATTGCGACGACCACAAGGATAGTCGGAACTTCCGACACAAAGTTTTTAATGGGTTTTTTTGTCGGTAGTGCAACGAAATTGTGTCGGAATCCCAACAATTTGCTGTCAAAATTTTGACCTAAATGTACTAGTGGGTAGATGGGTAGATTCGTCGAGGAGAGGCAACCGGAACCCTTAGTCAAATCGTCGAACCCCTAAGATAGTTGCAAGTACCTATTGATAGATCGTCGAACCAGATCAAGTGATGGGACTCACTTTTCAATTAACACTGAGAGTCTGATGCAGGAGCACCAGAGTAGTTCAAACTGGCATTTGGATTTAATTCCTGTGAGATATCGATCCCGGTATTAGTTAGGTATTAGTATGTTCTTGCCGGTTGGTCTTGCAGTGTATGGAGAAAAGATGAATTGGGTTGCAGGTGGTTTCCGTAACTTGCGGATCACTGAGCGATGTTGTTTTGGTCATTGACCAATTTTTCTGAAAGACTGCGTGAATTTTTATGAATTTGAAGATTTTCTTGGTGATTTAGGCTAACATGTTATTGTTTACACATTTCATCATGAACTGGTTGGTCTTTGGTCAACTTGATCGAGTTGTTATTGCTTGCGGATGGTATAAATAGGAAGTTTGGAGATTCATTTTGCATGACAGAGATCGGAGGAAGAAGATATCGAGCGAAGATGTAGTTTCCAGAGAGATTCTAGTCCGGGGGGATTGAAGTCCAGAGGGACTGAGGTCCAAATCAGTGCAGAAAGGTGAAGACTGTTACTGGAGGCCTATTTGTCGAGCAGAAGACCTGTGGATCTTAGATTTGTGTTGTATGGATTGTTTTGTAATCCTAGGTTGTGGTCTAGCAGGTGTAGCCACTGAAGGCATATGAAATTCTTTAAATGGTTATAATGATTGATTTATCTGTTAACTGGTTATATCATGTGTTGCTTCTACCAGTTAGGTTTTCTCTTTCTATTTTACCAGTTATATCTCTTTTTGTATCTATCAGTTGTCAGTATCTTGCATGGTGTTTTGTGTTATGGGCTGCAAGGTTGGGATGTCCTTCATTGGATCTCCCTACCTTGGCTGCGTCAATAAATTTGCTAAACTTGTTGTATTTTTCCACAAATAATGTGGCATAAAGTTAAGGTAGCTGGCAGCATCATAGTTTATAAATATTTTCTCTTGTTTTATTTCACATACAAACCATTGGTGTAGTGGCAAAAGCTTTCTAGTTGGGGACTTCAGGTTGTAAGTTTAAATCCCACTAATTTCTTTATTTATTCATTTATAAATGTTAATGTAAAATACCTTAAATATATTATTATTAACAAATGTATTTGTAGAAGAGCTTATTTAAAGTATGTTTTAAAAGGATATTTAATTTAATGATTGGGAAGGAATTAAAAACAAATAATCAAGGAAAAAGATAAGTTATATCACTAAATAGGATTACATAAATATGATTAAGGAAGAAATATTGAATGCAAAATAGTATTTTACTGTAAATAAAACAAACCAGGGAGGTTAATTTAATTCTTCTACCTGAGATGGATGTTTTTGGAAAAGTGTGCTTGATTATGGGTTAACCAAGGAAGGATGAATTTTCCACCTACCCCAATAGGGCAAAAACTCGGCCGAGTAATTTAATTTCTCCCTACCATAATACATGTAGTTAGTTCAATGGTTTGGTTGTTAGTTCTACATGCATGCACAGGTTCCATTTCCGCCAATTGGTTCTGGTTTGCTAGGATACTCTGTTGTGAGGGACGGGAGCTTATTGTGAGCACCGGGAATCATAAGCCTCATTTGGTTGGGTGGATAAAATGCTTGGGTCATATGTTTGTCCTCTAGTTTGCAAGTTGGAGGTTTGTCTGAGGGCAATGGAGGTGACACATCCAGAGACAGAGAATTCACATAAATTTTATGTAATAATTATATGATGTATATGGTATCTTATTTGTAAATTGATCAGCGTGATCTCATGTAACATCTATATAAAATACCTATAAGGTTCTATGATGTAATGCGATAGAAAGTCGCCATGTAATAAGTAACTAACAGAATGAAGAGAAAACCACTAACCTATTAACCCATTAACATGCATCTTTCCTTGCATGATTTACTTTCCATTGGTTAATTTTCTTTTCCTGCATGCATGCATGTTTGCATTTAATTTTCAGCTAATTAACTTGATCGTCATGCAATAGTTATGCATTTTGCATGTTAATCTAATTTTGTGATAACTCATGCAAAATGTCACTTCTAACTTTCCTTTATGAATGCATGTGTGTTGATATTAAATTTCGAATAATTAACATTAATTACATCTTATGGATTATACATGTTATCCTACTATCATGTGAACTTTACTTTTGTTTTACTACGATGCATGATAATTTTGCATGTTATATGTGATTCGCATGAATGTTAAGTTTCACTTGTTTACTTGCATGTATGTCACTTATCTTAACTCTCGCGTGTACATTTAATGGAATTTAATTATATGGTAATTATGGTTCAAATTATGCAAGTTAAATTAGGGTTAGGACAAGTGGGTCCTTATGCATGGTATTATGTCGCAAATGCTACAAAGGAATGTGTTGAAACTTCCCCCTATTAAACCAATTGTTACAACTAAACCTTATTCACCTACCTTTGATTCCAAAGCCTTTTGCCAATACCATCATCAACCTAGTCATGACACTGAAAAGTGTTATTCCTTGATAAGTAAGATTCAAGACTTGATTGATAACAATACCATATTTGTGGTTGGTGTTAATGATAAAGGAAACAAATCAGTAGCTCCTCCTAATCAAAATCTTCAAATTTTCACTAATCCTTTACCTTCCCATTCCACTAATATGATTGAGACTTATTGTCTTGCCTTCTCTCCTAATGATGTTGGCCTTGAGTCTAATAATGAGGTGAACCTTGTTTACAAAACAAAACCTCCTAAAGACTTATGCATTGCATTTGATCCTAGTAGGACTATTGAAGCACCCAATGGCCCATTATATATCACTGCAAGAATCAAAGGCATACCCTCTCGAGGGGTTCTCATTGATCCAACTTTTATGGTTAATGTGGTAACTAAAGAATTTCCTTATACTTTATAATTGCATCAAGTGACCTATGATGAAATTGATGTGATAGTTAGAGTTTTTTATTACTTCTCTTGTCTGGCTATTGGTTCAATTTCACTTCATATTGATGTTGGCACTAAATGCTAAGATGTTGTCTTTTCTATCATTCCTACATCCGATCAATTTCATGTGAAGTTGGGACATCCTTGCCTCTCTTCCATGAAAACGATCGCTTCTACTATTCATAAGTTCTTAAAATTTCCTCATGATGATAAAATAATAGTTGTTAATCATAGCATATATCAACCTACGGTGAGGCATGCAAATGTTTGTCTTGATTTCTTTTGGTCCGAACAATTCCAACCTCTTCAACCTAGAAGTGATGCTCTCTTTAAATCATATCAAAAATGGAAAAATGAGATGATTTTATCCTTGAGTAAACCTATAAATCCAACACTTAGTATTCCTCCAACTAATGATCATATACCTCTTCTTAAGGATAAGTCTATTCTTCCTCCTAAGGATAGAGATACTCTTTCTCCTAAGGAGTAATCTATTCCTTCTCTTAACAATGAGTCTATTCGTCCTCCCAAGGATAGAAAAGCTCTTTCTCATAAGTGTCAATCTATTCCTCCTAAGGATATACCTATTGTGTTGATGTAAATTTCATCTTTAGAATACTACCTGTAGCATATTAGTTTCACAAAATAGAAAGGAAATACTACAGGAAATCCAAACTCAACCAATGAAACTACATGAAATTAATATAAAATGAAAACATTATTACCTTCATGATTTAAGTCTCATTGTATCCTAACTCCACTGTTCCTGGTTGCAGATTATTTTCTCTCAGATAAGCACTAGTAGCTTCCAAGATGGTATATGAAGAATGGACCGATAGCTAACTGATACTATGATATGCAAATGATATTAATCTAAAATTTTATGAAAATGATTTATGCTCAAAAACTCTAAAATGCTATTTGCTTCAAACTCAAACTCAAGGATGCAAAATGAAGACTCCTAGATGACTATATGTTTAGCTATTAGTCTATTTTTCTATTAGTTTCAAAATGGCTTAGGAGACCTCTTTTTATAGATTTTTTTAGTGCATGAGCTTAGGTGGTAGAGATCAATGGTCATGATCAAATCTTGCAGATTGGATGGCTAAGAGCAAGAAGCTGAAGGTTGAGAGAAAGGGGGAAGGAGAAGACAAGTGTCACTCATCTCACCTTGATTTAGTTGAAGACTTGAGAGGATATAGGATAGTTGGAGAAGATGTAGGAATGAGAGGACAAGTGGACTCAAGTCCTCCTAAAATATAGGGATGTTGGAGAGAATATAGAAGAAGGTTGGGAAATATGTGTACGTACAAAATATTTCATTTATTTTGGAAGTTGGAGATAAGTGGCTAATAAATGTTTTATTTAATTAATTTTGTTGAATTAATTTAGCCACATGATGGATGAGTTGGCAAAGGAAACATGAAGTGGAGATGGAAAGATGAGTTGGAAATGAATTAAATAATTAAGAAATTATTTAATATTTGAGACTATAGGATAGAAGAATAACCATTAAATATTAGATATTTAATTGATTAATTAGAGGAATAATTAAATATTAGATATTTAATTAATTGATTAGAAGAAAAGGATATAACGAATTAATTAATAAAATGTTTCAATTAAATTAATTAATAGAAGGACATGAAATGAATTAAATAAATTAATCTTTTCGAATTAACTATTTAATAGAAGAATAATTATTAAATAAATATAAAATATTTATTTAATTACTCATAGCCATTTTTATGTGTATATATTTTGCCCCTCTTTGAAATGATGTTGAGACAACATTGTTTCAAAGATTAAATCAAGTCTCGATAATGCGCCTGTTGAAGATAAAAATCCTGATTGTGTGCCCCCTCGAGAGATTGATCATGAAATTGTTGAAAATTTTGGATTGAACAATTGATCTCATGATAATTGAAAAGGTCCTTCAATTAAATTTATTTGTCAAAAAAAAAAAAATTGCCCCACTAAAAAAGCATTAATTACCCTTTCCAATGGTAATTATAAAATTAACCTAGGTTAATTTTATCCTCATTTGCATCCTTGGCATCTTGTGGAGTGAATAGAATTGTCTTGTTGAGCTGGTAAAATGGTGATTCCATTCGAGAGCCATCGATTTGAGCATGTACGACGTTATCAGCGACCTTCTGAGTATGGTTATCTAGTATGTACCTTATCCCAAGCTTGTTTGCAACTTTCCGTACCAATTTCCTTATTTTCTGGCACGTGTTAGGGTTTGTTTTTATTTTTTTATTTTTTTTGACTTTGTGTTTTAGTGCTTTTGCTGTAGGTTTGTGCATATGCTAAAAAGGTTTTCGCTTTTATTAATTTAGCGCATTTGAGTGTTTTGTTATCGCTTTTGTTTAGAATGTTAGCTCTTTTAAATATTTCTCGCTTTTGATCCATGTGTTTGCGCATATGTTAAAAAGATTAGTGCTTTTAATTGTTTTAATGATTTTGACTTGTGTGTTAGCGCATATGTTAAAAAGGTTAGCACTTTTGTTAGATTTAGTACCTATGGTCAGTAGAATAGTGCTTTTGTCTTGAAGAATAACGCATTTGCTTTAAATAATTTTTTTTTATTTTGTCCATGTTAAAATTCAGTGAGATGATTTGAATTAGGAAATTTGATGCGCAAATGTGATAGATAGGTATTCAATTGATATCTTGATTGATAGAAATTTTGATAATTTTGATTGATAGGATAAACGATTGATTGATTTGATTGGTAGATTGATAGATTAGCTCTAAGAGACTGATTCAGTTTCTGATGAAGAGCATAACAGAGTTTGATTGAACTCATTGATTGATAGAAAAACCATGATTGATAGTTTTAGGTTTATTTTGATATCCTGATTTGCTTAGTTGAAAAGATTTACCAATTGTTGATGTGATCGATCATTTGTTTGGTAGATTAATAGATTAGCGATCTCTTTGGATTTGATAGATAGATGATTGATAAAGATCAAATTTTCTTGTCAAACGGGAGAAACTCGATGTTCTCCAGTGTCGGGAGAAATTCCCGGCCATGCGCCATTTAGTCCCAGAGCTTACACAGGTTGATATTAGACATATAGATACCTGCGGATTATGCCATTTGTTATACATGCCTGATATTACCCATAATAGGGGTTTGTTGACTGCCTTAGCAGAGAGATGGCATAGCAAGCATAACAGTTTCCACCTGCCCACCAATGAGATTAGTGTGACACTAGAGGATGTCTACAAGATTCTTCGCATCCTCATGAATGGTGTGTTAGTCCAATCTGATTTTCAGGATCTTGGAGGGAGAGAGGCTTGCAGAGCCATATTTGGTGATGAGAGCATTTCTAGAGGAGAGATCTGATGGTAGGATATGATCACGTACTATGAGACTCTCCCAGTTATTCTTACAGGATTGATTGGTGGATTAATCTGTCCAGACAGGAGATCTCAAGGTTTCATTGTTGGCTGGGGTGAGATTCTATAGAGCATGATGCAACATCGGACTTGATATGCATGGGATGTTTTCATGCTTTCTCATTTGTATCATGATCTTCATCAGGTTGTCTTTGATGACGGTGCTAGTTTGTCTACAAGATGCACACTTTTACAAATCTAGTGTTAGGAACACATTATTGTTACTTGGCCTATCCATCATAGAGTTCATGGTGATAGGCAGCCATATGTCTATTTATATGCAGGTTTCCTTACTCAACATAAGCTAGGTAAGATGGCGTATTGGCGTTGGGTTCTAGATTCACTGGATAGCATCATTTGGAGACCCTATATCGATTATGAGTCATGGATGGATGATGCATGAACATTACCATCTATTCTACATAGTAGATATCTAGTTTGTCGTACTCCATACATTGTTGAGCGACAGTTGATTAGTCATATTTTGAGACAGTTTGGTATTATTCAACACATGCCTACTGGTGTCACTATGTATGCACAGCGGTACAAGGATAGGTGAGATTGCGGACCTTCTTTGTCTTTTGAGATAGCACATGTAGATTTTTTGGCTACTCCTAGGGTAGCTTATGATTTGAGATTACACATTCTAGATTCTAGGGTGACTATGGATTATGCTTAGTGCATGCTTGGAAACCCTTTCCTTAAATTACTGATCCAATAGACCCTCCTCCTTGCTCGGGAGATGAGGAGGATGATTCAGATGATCCCATCATTAGGATACATAGATGAAGACAAGAGATTAGAGCTCCTCAAGAGGTTGGAGGTGAGGGAGATGAGGGAGGAGATGGAGGCAAAGGTGGTAGGAGACCCAAACAGAGAGGAGGTCGATTGAAAGTCCATGGAGGACCTTTTGGATTGGTTAGCAGGGTTGGGAGACCACTTCCCATGGGAGGGAGAGATGTAGGATAGATTGGGAGGGATACAGGTAGGGTAAGTATGAGATCAGTGAGAGGATTACCCTCTACAGGAGGAGGCAGCAGCAATGGACTGGATAGGGGTTGTGGGAGAGGTATTAATTTTGGTCAGATTCAGCCAGATCTTAGGGTTATTGTAGTTCATGGCGAAGAGGAGGATAATTAAAAGGATCATGTTCCTCTCATTAGACGATGGGTCTTGAGGGATACTCAGGTTGATATTCCAGTAGGTGGAGAGGGAGATGGAGATGAGGGGATTTAAGATCATGTTCCTCAGCAGGATGTGCCAGAGCACGAGACCTTGGATAGTCTTAGAGCATAGATAGATCATCTTAGGCCACAGGTGCAAACACTTATGACAGAGAGAGACAGGGCTATTAAGAGACAGCAGGATACTCAGGGTCTTCTTGATCACATTCAACAAGTTGGATCTGGCACTCTCTTAGTTGATACCGTCATATCACTATTTCAGGTTGGGAAGGAGACAGCACATTGCGACGATTATATGAGGATTTAGCCACAGAGAGTTAGAGAGCAGGTAGCTATCATACTATTGTGAGGATGGATACTAGCAGCAGTGGTATCATGGGACCTCCTCATAGGAGTGGTGATCGGGGGGACGGCCATCTAGAGGATCTTCTTGCCCACAGCCAGAGAGATGAACAGAGTCAGGTGGTAGTGGTACAAGACAGCCTTTACTTGCAGACGTGATTTATATTGATGAGGCACTTGTATTTTATTATTGATCTAATATCATTGTATACTTGGATTTTTTATTGTTTTATGATGATCTTTGGTTTATTATGCATGCTACTCTATATGATGATGATCTATATGCATTGATTACATGGATGATGGTCTGATGATCTCTTCTTTCTTTTATTTTGTGATGATGATGTTCTATATGATAAAATGAAAATACAATTGATTTTTTATTTTGATGATCATGGATGCAAATGAAAATGATTACTAACTTAAATGATATGCTTTACTTAAATGATGTAAATGCAATGATCTATATGAGAATGCTTCTAATGATTACCCATGCAAATGAATGTTGATTTTTTTATTTATTTTTAAAATGTATGCATTAATGATTTTGAAATGCAAATGATCTACATGGAATATTTTTTATTTTAAGTTTGATGATTATAAAATGCTATGTTTGATCAAACTTATGTGATGGATGCTTATATGTAATGCTTATGATTATGATGAATGAATCTAAGTGCAAAGATGCAACTAAATAGCTTTAATGAAAAAAAAAAATGAACTAAAATGATAATGATCCTCATGTAAAATAAAAATGATGATATACTACATGAATGGAATGAATGAACCTAAAATGATCAAATTCAAATTGTTTTTGTTTGTCTAAGTATACTCAATCTTTATTTATGACCGTTGATCTCTTAATGGAAAGAAATGCTTATAATGCAACTGACAATGAATGCTTATAATTCAAATGAATAATGAGCTCATGATCTTACTAAAATGATACTTCCATTCGTCATATGTTGTCTCATAATAGTGCTTGATTTCATCATTGAGCTTTTAAAAATGTTGTAAGAAAATACAAGCAACTTGACATAATGATTCAAGCTGACCTAAGTATTTCTTACATGTATTTTGATATAACAATTTAATACAAGCAACTTGATATGATGAACCAAACTAGCCTAAGTATTTCTTGCAGAATAGACAAGGATTATCACCTTTCATGCATGACTCGGAATGTCCTCCTTGATCTTTTGTCAATAATATCCTTAGACAATTGCATACCTTAATAAGAGATAAACTACAGACAGCAAGCAAATAAAATAATCATGCCCCATCATATTTTTTGTAGTCATAGACATCCTTGAGTCACATGGAGTACATGATTAGCAATAAAATCAAGATATAAACAATGAATCTTATATGTCATTCACATGTTCTCATGGTCATTTAACTGATATAATCATCTTGATGAATGATCATTGATAGTCCATTATTACTTGCTAGTTGATTCTTTGTTTTCTGAGTTTCATGATTCAGTTGTTACAAAATGCCTTGATCTCCATTGCTTTGTTACTCATTATCTGTTTCAAAACCCTAGGTGTTTTTGGTTTTTCTAAGTTTTCCGAAAAAAATTTGGATTTTCAAAGATTTACAAGATCACTTTAGCAAAAGGAATTTAGGATTTTTCCCCCTGCGAAAACAAACTTTATTATAAATGTATGAAGAATGATCCAAACCATGGTGGGATAAAATACAGATTGATTGATTCTGATAAAATCTAAGACAATGACTATGACAAGTATGTCAAAGATCGATAATTGTTGGTAAGTTGCATATTTCATGTTATGGTTCAAAGAAATGGATGCGAAAGATGAAATGGATGAGCTAGGATAGATGGAAACGATAGATGCAAATAGGATGGAGTGGATAGGTGTGTGAAGCAATCTCATGGATGGAAAAACTCACTTTTAGATAGCACCTATTTACCAGGTTTTCACTATCTAAATTTATTGCATTTTTTCCATATTTTGATTTTTTTCTTCTATTTTCATTGTTTTACGCTTTTTAGGGATTTTTTGCTTTTCTGATTTTTACTGATTTCTTCAAGACTTTATATACTTTTTACTGATTTCCTCAGGACTTTATATCTCAAGCATAGAATTTCTTGAGATGGATGGAATTGATAGGTTCATCAAACCAATCACCTTCAGGGGTAGATAAATTGTATGCTCCTTAGCAATATGTTGCTACTATGACAGAAGGACCTAACCAATTTGGTTCAAATTTTCCCTTCTTTTCTTGGTCTTGCTGATTTGTCAGATTCTCCCTTAGAATTATATCTCCAATCTAAAAAATGTGTGGCTTGACTCTGTGATTATAACTTCTCACCATTCTCTGTTGATATGCCTTCAAATGATTTGTTGCATTTTGGTGACGTTCTTGAATCAGCTCAAGTTCTTGAAGTCTAGAGACTCATTGTTCTTCTTTTGGTACAAGACCCGATAGGGAGATTTCTAGGAAGTGCTTAACAAGGAGGTTTTGAGTCTAAAGGTTCGATTTTGTTTCCAAAAGACTTACTTGTGGCAGTTGTATATGTTTACAAATCATTCTTGAGGTCTTCATGCTAAGAAACCCATGCTTCACTTCCTTAATAAACTCCCCTTACTCATTCCCTATTGGTTTTGCCAAACAATTAAATTTATTCCAACACACTCCTCTGTCCATTTGGGTATGTTTCTAACTACTCTCTATTCTCACAAGCACCTCCAATCAGTTTAGGGGACTAGATGAAGGTTTTGTTCAAAAAGCTTGTTTTCATCTTCTTGTTTTGGCCTCTTAGTTTCACTTGCTCAAACCAACTCCCTAGGTCTCACAACCCAAAATGCTTCACAAGGGTGCTATGGAGATTTCTAAGAGTTCATTCACTATCTTGTACTATCTTCCAAAGTTCTCCCCAATCTGAATGATTTCAAGGTGATCGGGTTCATGAAATTTGTGTCTTATGTAGTCAAAAGGCTTGTAGCCCATGGAGGCCTAATTGGCACCTTTTTGCTCACCCTGCCCAACGATGGGATTCTCCTCCAACAAAATTATTTTGGATGGTATTTTTAGAGGTATGTGTTAATGGATTTTCATGATTTAGGCCACTATTAGAGCAAAATGAGGATTGTCCACTATTTGTGGCATAATTGTAGGGTTTGGTAGGGTTTAGACCAAAGAACATTGAAAAGTCTTTCCAACTCCACTCATCAAGCCTCCAAAATGGCTTAGAACTTCTGCCACACTAAATAAATCCTTCCCCTATTACTACCTTGCAAAAATAATGCCAAACACTTGGCAAACAACTGAGAAAAGAAGTGAAATACCACTGTCACTGTTAAAACACTGCCCCTTTACCAGTCAATCTGCTGCTACATCTTTGGTCCTGCATAACAAGGAGTTTGAACTAGAAAAATACCTCAATCAGGTCTACAAAACACTAATCAATCTTCCTATTACATTGCCTTCACAGTTACAAGGCTTGGATAATGCTTTTGAAGCATTCCTTGAGCATTTTGACAACACAATTCACAAAAACAGTGAACTCACTGTTTTGTTTACAAAAACTGTTCAAACTTGCAAATTAAAAACTTTTCAACTATTAAAGTTGAATCAATCTAACATGTAACACTTCTCAGACTCCTATCTTGACATTTTTAACACTACAATGCATATGATTACAAGAATTTGAGTTTTCAAGAAAGTTATTAGTCAAGTTCCCAAAACTTGTCTAATCTTCACTCAAATTTATCCTCCAAACATACTTCTGATTCAAAAAGAAATATATACACAATGTAAATGCATGAATCAACTTGACCCAATTCATTTTGGTGGGAACCCAGGCCTGGATTAGTCAAGTTGTGGCATTTTCCAACTCCAAACCATTAACAGGGCAGTGAGCACACAAAAATGGAAGAAATTTTATTACACCAACTTGCAAAAGAAAAACCAATACAATGGTCACTTGAGTAGCATTGAATAATCAAAATAAACACTTCCTAGAAGGTACAATATGGACAAGAGTGCTACAGCACGGACTGTTACTCCAAGGAAGAGAAAAATAGTGATAAAAGCCAAAATTTCATGATTTCTATTAGGAATATCTTGCTCATACAATCACCAACCATTTCCAAAGAAAAGGGATGCCTTTTATAGTTTTTCCAGTTGGTTATCAAGCCCTAGTATGGACATGAGGCTTTGACAACTTCATTTTGCAAGAAAAGTCAAAAAAATGACAACTTTTACAATTTTACAAGCCCAAATGACAACATTTCTTGCTCCAAAAGACATTTTTGACAATCTAACCTCATCAACTCATCTAAACACCTTAGACATGCTTAAAAATACTTATCAAAAAAGTTTCGATGCTTTGGAAAGCATTAGAAGACCTTTTTAGCAATTTTGCACATTTTTGCCAAAATTATCAACTCAAAGCCTGAAAGGCAAAACTTGACCTCTTGAGCCCAAAATGAGATCAAAACCACTAGACAAGACACACAAAAACCTAAAACATCATTAAAAACCTTTCACAAGACATTACAAACATGAAATCATAAATCACTCAAAAAGGAGAGTTTTGCTCAACTAGGTGCTCCTGCACCATACTCCCCCAAAAACAAAGAAGTCATGTGACTCCTTGAGGCAGCAAAGAACAAAGGATGCCAAACTTCTGAAAGTCAATTTTAGGTATCCATGTGGCCTTTGAGATAGGCTTATTCTTCCATTTGATTAGATGCTCCATATAGGTGTGATTCCTTGTCTTCTTGAGAATCCTGGAGTCTAGAACTTGTTCTGCTTGGGGAATAGAAAGAGAAGGGAGAGAAAGATCAAAAAGGGATTGTGCAACATCTGAAACTCTTTGAATCTCCTCAGGTGGCTGCCCCTTGAAAGCAATCAAAACTACAACATTAAAAATGGGAGACAAAGAAACATCAGTAGGCAAATGAACTTTGTAAGCATTAGACCCATACTTAGCCAAGATTTTGCAAGGGCCTATTCTCCTCGTCTGAAGTTTGCTTGGAACTCCCTTTTGTAGCCTTGCCTTGTTCAAATGAACCATCACATAATCTCCTATGGAAAATTGAACATCTCTCTTTGTAGCATCCACTCTTGCCTTGACTTTTTGGGAGGTATCTTGAAGAGCCTTTCCCACTTGCTTATGAACCTCCTTCATGGATTGAGCCATGTCATCAGTTGTTCCACTCTTAGGCTACAAGTTAGTGATATCCCTCAACTCCATTATACCCCTTGGATGGATACCATAAACAGCTTCAAAAGGGCTTTTACCTGTAGACCGGTTGACACTATCATTGTAGGCATATTCTGCGTGATGAATGAGCTGATCCCAACTCTGCCCATATTCCTTTGTCAAGCACCTAAGCATGTTTCCAAGAGACTTGTTCACAACTTCAGTTTGGCCATCAGTTTGTGGATGATAAGTTGAACCAAAAGAGAGATTAGTACCCAATCTCTTCCACAATGTTTTCCAGAAATGACCATGAAACTTAACATCCCTATCTTAAACAATGCTAGTAGGCAAACCATGTATTCTAACAACTTCTTTGAAAAATAAGTAAGCAATATGACTTGAATCATGTGTTGTCTTACAAGGAATAAAATGAGTCATTTTGCTAAATCTATCAACTACTACAAAGATGCTATCAAATCCTGCTTGAGTTCTAGGTAATCCTACCACAAAATCCATACTAATGCAATCCCAAGGCCTATGTGGAATGGGAAGAGGCTGATATAAACTGACATTGGAGGAATTACCTTTTTCTTTCTGACATACCAAACACTTTTCAACATACCTCCCAATGTCTCTCTGCATCTTAGGCCAATAATAGAACCTTTGAACCAACTCTAAGGTCTTGTTGAGATAGAAATGTCCACTTAAGCACCCATTGTGCTTCTCCTGGATGAGGTTCTCTTTCATAGAGCCTTTTGGAACACATAATTGTCCACCCCTGAATAACAAACCATCCTGCAAAGTGAAATCAGCATATGCACCATGGAAATTATTCTCAAAATCTTGACAAACTTTATAAGCTTCAGCAAAATCATCATCAGTAGGATACATATCTTTAAAACTATCAATACCAATGCTTTGTACTCGAATCTCATGAATAGTTAACAACCTTCTACTCAAAGCATCTGCTACTTTATTCAACTGACCCTTCTTATGCTTAAGAGTAAAAGTGTAAGCTTGCAAGTACTCTACCCATTTAACATGCCTATGATTCAGTTTATCCTATGAGTTCAAGAAACTTAGTGCCAGATTCTCTGTGTATACAACAAACTCTTTAGGAAGAATTTAGTGTCTCCATCTCCTAAGTGCCTGTACTAATGCATAGAGTTCTAAGTCATAGGAAGAGTACTTTTTCTTTGCATCATTCAACTTCTCACTAAAGAATGCAACTGGTCTATTGTCTTGTATTAAAACAACTCCTACAGCAATATTACTAGCATCACATTCAATAGTAAAAAGCTTATCAAAACTAGGTAAAATGAGCACTGGTTGAGTAGCTACTTTAGTTTTCAATAATTCAAACCCCTTATTGGTTGCACTGTCCACTGAAATTTTACCTTTACACCCCTTTTATGGTGTCTAACATTGGAACACAAATCTCACTGAATCCCCTCATGAATTTTCTGTAAAATTGTGCCAAACCATGGAAACTTATGATATTACCGGTTGTCTTAGGAGTTGGCCAACTGATTATTGCTGCAACTTTAGATTGATCCATTTTCAGATTGCCTCCTAATACAACAAAACCAAGATAGACCAATTATTGCTTCATAAAATCACATTTTTCTAGATTAATGGTTAGTTGTTCATCATATAACTGTCTCAAAACAATAGCTAAATGCTTCAAATGCTCTTCCTTAGTTTTACTAAAAATAAGAATATCATCTAAATACACAACAACAAAATTGCCAATGAAATCATGTAAAACTTCATTCATGAGTCTCATGAATGTACTGGGAGCATTAGAGAGTCCAAATGGCATGACAAGCCACTCATAGAGACCCTCATTCATTTTGAAAGTTGTCTTCCATTCATCACCCTCTTTGATTCTTATCTTATGGTAACCACTCTTCAAGTCAATCTTACTGAAATACTGTGTACCCCCCAAACAATCCATCAAATCCTCTATCCTGGGTATGCGAAATTTGTATCTGATGGTGATCTTGTTTATGGCTCTAGAATATATGCAAAGTCTCCATGTTCCACCCTTCTTAGGTGTCAACACTGTAGGTACTGCACAAGGACTAATGCTCTTCCTAATCAGCCCTTGGTCTAAGAGTTCTTGTATTTGTCTTGCTACCTCTTAATTTTGTTCAGGGGTCATCTTATAGGCTGCCTTATTTGGTAAAGAGGCTCCAGGTATGAAATCAATTTGATGGCTAATGGCTCTAGGATGTGGTAAGGATGCAGGTGTACCATCACTGATTATTTCTTTGAAGTTATCAAGGATTTGTTGCACCTCATATGGTATCTCAACTTTCTTTTCTACCTTTTCTTCCTTGGGTTTCACTATGAGTGCAAATCCCACTCCTTCACCTTCTTCTAGTATTTTTATGAATTCTTTCTCATTCACTAACAAGATGTTAGGCACTTTTTTACTGCTCTCTCCTTCTTCATTGAGGGATTGAATCTGATAGGTTACTCCATCTTTCTGAAATGAGTAGGAGTTTCTTTCCCCATCATGTTGTTCTTTTCTATCAAACTTCCATGGTCTACCCAATAGTAGCTGGCAAGCATCCATAGGAAGGATGTCACATAGGATCCTATCCGTATATCCACCTATGTGGAAATCTACCTAGGCTTGCTCATTTACTAACACATGTTGTCTCTTGCTTAACCATGTTACTTTGTATGGTTCCTTGTGTTGTATCCTAGGTAGTTTCAATTTACTTACTGCTTCCTCTGATATGATGTTATCTATGGATCCTAAATCTATGATCACCTTACACACCTTTCCCATGATTTTACACTTTATCCTGAACAATGCTCTTCTCTGTGAGACCTTTGTACTATGTGGCTTCTTCATTAACACTCTCTTCATCATTAAACTCTCACCATCTTTAGAAGCTAGGTTCAATGTTGAAGTTCTGGTATTCCCTCCATCTTCCTGAACATAATTTACCCTCTTCTCACCACCATAGGATGAACTAGGCTTCTCTGGGCATCTATAGGTAAGGTGGCCCAACTTTTGATAGTTATAGCACTTCATGGTTGAGAACTAGGACCCTCTCCATGGTCCATTAGATCTACCCCTAATCGGGTTGCTTGATCCCCTACCCCTATAGTTGGGTTTGCTCTGAGAATCCCCACTTTGATCTATAAGTTTTGACTCTCCTTGGGATCGTTGATCTATGCTCCTTCCCCTAAAACTGCCGCTATGGCCTCTACCATCTCTTCCCCTACCTCTTCCTATATTATTTTGTTCTTTCTTTCTCCTACTTTTCTTTTCCACCTTAAGTGCTAGTTGATAACACTTGTGTACTGTTTGTGGGCATAACAAGCTCATCTCTTCCTAGATGTTCCATCTTAACCCATTCAAGTACCTTGCCACTTTTATACTCTCATCCTCTACTACTCTAGATCTCATGCACAGTTTTTGAAACTCCTCAGTGTAGCTACTGACATCTAGGTCTTTTTGTCTCAAATTTTGTCTTTTCCTGTGAAGTTGTATTTAATAGTCTTCAGGAAGGTAGGTTTCTTTTATTATGGCCACCATTGCTTTTGTAGCGTCCTAAAATTGCGACACTTGCAATTTCGACCGCATTTGGGTCTTCATGATGGCGATGCAACACGGAACCTGAATGGAGACCCCGAAACCTGTTTACAACATCAAAAACTGCATTTTTCAGCACCCTGGCCTGATCCTCCTTGCACCCTGCTGTCCTTGGAGGTGGGACAATGGTGCCCAGCACCCTGGTCCCTGGCCCTATTTTGGGCCCGGTCTCTTATGGGGCTTCGGGTCTTTAAGTTTGCAAATTGGAAAATAATATTTCCTGGTCGGCCTAAGGTCGGGAAAATCAGTCTTTCAACCCTAATTGACAAGTATAAAAACTACATTTCCTCTCCCATTTTGGTAAGATGGAAAAAGGCGGAAACGATATTCAAACATTCAAGCATTCAAGCATTCAAGCATTCAAGCATTCAAGCATTTCCTTCAAGAAATTGAGCATTCTAAGTCTCCATTCAAGGCTAAGTGTTGCATTCAAGACAAGGATTCAACCATTGAAGAGGAGATCACATACAACATACAACATACTACATACATTACACCTTCGCATGTAAGGATACAAACATTCTTACAACAAGGTATCAGTACTTGTTTACATTACAAACATTTACATTTACAGCATTCTCATTTCTTAGTTAATTCCAAAACCGGGGTTTGACCTAAAGGCAAACCCCTCATCCCTAACCCCCCAATCATCCTCTCTTTTCTGTGTGTAGGTGTAGCGTCGTA